>NW_028251102.1:0-38392 GCF_964263255.1 Lissotriton vulgaris | reverse complement strand
TTAATTCTATTTACAACAAGGGGTGGTGAGGGACAGAGTCTCTGAATTGAGCAGAAAGCTCTCACCCAGTCAAGAGATCAGGGCTAGATCCAACACCGTTTTTTAGCTCACTGCACCATCCCAGTTTCAGAACCTGGCTGTATGCAAATTAGTCTGTTCCTGTCCCAGTGCATGATGGGAACAGGGCAAACCAAACTACAAAAAACAATTCTTACACTGGGAAGGAAACAAGCTCCCGGGGACCGGTTTATGGCCTTTTTGTAAATCGTTTTTGGCCACTATAGGTGTGGCAGGGTATACTCAGACATGAGTCCCTTTCTCACTGCTCCATCAGGATTCAAGCAAGCCGGGCCGAAGAAGGCTGAAATGCCAGAAACCGGTCCCCGGTAGCTTGTCTCCTTTCTGGTGAAGAATTGGCTTGGTAGTTTGGTCTGCCCTGTTCCCATGATGCACTGGGCCAGGGACAGACTGATTTGCATATAGCCAGGTTCTGAGCTGGGATGGGGCAGTGAGATAAATAACGGTGATGGATCAAGCCCTGATCTTTGGACTGGGTAAGAGTGGTCTGTTTAACCCAGACACTCTGTTCATCACCACCCCCTTTTTGTAAATCGTTTTTGGCCACTATAGGTGTGGCAGGGTATACTCAGACATGAGTCCCTTTCTCACTGCTCCATCAGGATTCAAGCAAGCCGGGCCGAAGAAGGCTGAAATGCCAGAAACCGGTCCCCGGTAGCTTGTCTCCTTTCTGGTGAAGAATTGGCTTGGTAGTTTGGTCTGCCCTGTTCCCATGATGCACTGGGCCAGGGACAGACTGATTTGCATATAGCCAGGTTCTGAGCTGGGATGGGGCAGTGAGATAAATAACGGTGATGGATCAAGCCCTGATCTTTGGACTGGGTAAGAGTGGTCTGTTTAACCCAGACACTCTGTTCATCACCACCCCCTTTTTGTAAATCGTTTTTGGCCACTATAGGTGTGGCAGGGTATACTCAGACATGAGTCCCTTTCTCACTGCTCCATCAGGATTCAAGCAAGCCGGGCCGAAGAAGGCTGAAATGCCAGAAACCGGTCCCCGGTAGCTTGTCTCCTTTCTGGTGAAGATTTGGCTTGGTAGTTTGGTCTGCCCTGTTCCCATGATGCACTGGGCCAGGGACAGACTGATTTGCATATAGCCAGGTTCTGAGCTGGGATGGGGCAGTGAGATAAATAACGGTGATGGATCAAGCCCTGATCTTTGGACTGGGTAAGAGTGGTCTGTTTAACCCAGACACTCTGTTCATCACCACCCCCTTTTTGTAAATCGTTTTTGGCCACTATAGGTGTGGCAGGGTATACTCAGACATGAGTCCCTTTCTCACTGCTCCATCAGGATTCAAGCAAGCCGGGCCGAAGAAGGCTGAAATGCCAGAAACCGGTCCCCGGTAGCTTGTCTCCTTTCTGGTGAAGAATTGGCTTGGTAGTTTGGTCTGCCCTGTTCCCATGATGCACTGGGCCAGGGACAGACTGATTTGCATATAGCCAGGTTCTGAGCTGGGATGGGGCAGTGAGATAAATAACGGTGATGGATCAAGCCCTGATCTTTGGACTGGGTAAGAGTGGTCTGTTTAACCCAGACACTCTGTTCATTACCACCCCCTTTTTGTAAATCGTTTTTGGCCACTATAGGTGTGGCAGGGTATACTCAGACATGAGTCCCTTTCTCACTGCTCCATCAGGATTCAAGCAAGCCGGGCCGAAGAAGGCTGAAATGCCAGAAACCGGTCCCCGGTAGCTTGTCTCCTTTCTGGTGAAGAATTGGCTTGGTAGTTTGGTCTGCCCTGTTCCCATGATGCACTGGGCCAGGGACAGACTGATTTGCATATAGCCAGGTTCTGAGCTGGGATGGGGCAGTGAGATAAATAACGGTGATGGATCAAGCCCTGATCTTTGGACTGGGTAAGAGTGGTCTGTTTAACCCAGACACTCTGTTCATCACCACCCCCTTTTTGTAAATCGTTTTTGGCCACTATAGGTGTGGCAGGGTATACTCAGACATGAGTCCCTTTCTCACTGCTCCATCAGGATTCAAGCAAGCCGGGCCGAAGAAGGCTGAAATGCCAGAAACCGGTCCCCGGTAGCTTGTCTCCTTTCTGGTGAAGAATTGGCTTGGTAGTTTGGTCTGCCCTGTTCCCATGATGCACTGGGCCAGGGACAGACTGATTTGCATATAGCCAGGTTCTGAGCTGGGATGGGGCAGTGAGATAAATAACGGTGATGGATCAAGCCCTGATCTTTGGACTGGGTAAGAGTGGTCTGTTTAACCCAGACACTCTGTTCATCACCACCAACTTTTTGTAAATCGTTTTTGGCCACTATAGGTGTGGCAGGGTATACTCTAGTCAATTTACAGAAGATGAGATTAAACTACAAATTATTAAAATACAAAAAAATAAAGCTGCCGGGCCTGATGCTTTACCGGGCGAGGTCTATAAAATATTGATAGATCTATTAGCACCTAGACTGTGTGAATTGTTTAACTTTATTTATAGTCCGCATGGTAAAATTCCACCTTCCTGGAAAGAGTCCACTATTGTCTTGCTATTAAAACCAGGTAAGGACCCTCTCAGGGCGGAGTCCTATAGGCCAATCTCCCTGCTAAACGCAGATTATAAGATCTTCACTGGTGTGTTGGCCGGGAGATTGGCCAGGCTGGCCCCGTCCCTGATTAATCCAGACCAAAAAGGTTTTATTCCGGGGAGGCACATCCATGAGCTGACCCTCCAACTCATTGGCTGTATTGATCTGGCGGTGACGCGGTCGGAGCCATTGGCGGTGGCTGCATACGACGCCGCCAAGGCGTTTGACCGCGTCAATTGGGGTTTTCTGTGGGATGTGCTTAAAACTATGAAATTTGGGGGGATCTTCATTGATACCCTGAGGAGTTGCTATGAGGGAGCCTCTGCAGCAATACTGTTGAACGGCCTGTTGTCTCCTCGATTGAATGTGGGGAGAGGGACTAGACAGGGGTGCCCTATCTCGCCCCTTTTGTTCAATCTATACATTGAGCCCCTGGCACAGGCTCTTGGATTGGATAATAGAGTTACCCCATTTAGGATAAACGATTATTCCTCCCAATTGGCCCTTTATGCGGATGACTTAATGATTTACACCAGTAATCCGGCGGAGGTCTTCCCCAGAGTAGAGGAGATCATGATGGACTATGGACAGCATTCTGGCTATTTAATAAACAACACTAAAACTGAAATAATGTCCTGGGGAGTCGATAATTGGGACGGCCCGCTAAGCAACCAGTTCAGATATCTAGGAGTCCTAATTACCTCCGACCTTAATAATATTGCAAAGGTCAACCTGACGAAAGTTATGAAGGACATTAGTATGTTGTTTTCGAAATGGCAGAATATCCCCTTGACGATTTATGGCCGGGTTAACCTGGTTAAAATGGTTATTTTGCCCAAACTAACATATATACTCAATGCTATACCCTTAACTTTCCAAAATAAAGTTTTGGGGAATATCCAGGGGAAGATAGGTAGCTTCATCTGGGCAAACAAGTACGCCCGGTTCTCATGGAAAAAACTAAAAAGGAGTCTGTTAAAGGGTGGAATGGCGCTTCCGGATGTTCTCTGGTATTCCTTTTCTTTCCAATTAAAAAACATCCGCACCCTTTTAACCGCCCCAGACGAATCTCATTGGGGCGGATATTAAAGGTGATGCAAGATCTAGAAGGGGGAGGCCCGGGTTTCTTGTATAAATATGGGTCCCCAAGATTCTTCAAAAAAGTCCGTCTGAAGGTTCTAAGATCTGCCTTGACGTTGTGGTGCAGACTGAAGCGATGTTGGGGTATAAATTACTATTCAGATCTGGCCCCCATCTGGGACTCCCCTGGCACGCCATTATGCCTAAAGGACAGTCTTTCTCAGGCTATCAGGAGTGCAGGAGTACCTACCTGGTCAGATCTTGTCACGGCGGAGGGTGTTCTTCCCTGGGAAGTTCTGCGGGCTAAGATAGGGGATTCTTTTTCCCGTTTTAAATACATCCAACTTTGCTCCTGGTTTGTTACAGAGAAAGACAATATAGGGGGAAAATGGGAAATTGAGGTAGCACTCCGTTCTGTTGGTGTTAGGAAGAAAGAGGTAGCCCTCTGGTATAGAGAATTGCTGAATTCGGAAGAGTCCACAGCCACGCCCCTAAACCAGGTTTGGAGTGCATCTGTCTTTGAGGCCTCTGCCGCCGAGCTCCATGAAAGATCCCTTAAATTCTTATATAGGTATGTTAAGTCGGCCTCATTGAAAAAGAATCACTATTTTGTATTAAATAGGTTGTATTTCACACCAAAAAAAATAGCAAAGTTTGTTTGTCCCTCCCCTTTATGTCCAAAGTGTGATTCAGCAGAGGCGGACGATATTCAGATGTTCTATGATTGCCCTGTGATTGGTCCCTTTTGGACAAGAGTAGGAGAGACACTGGATAGTGTTTTAAAAGTAAATATTGGTCTGAATGGGGTGAGGGTAATATTCGGGTTGGACTCGGAAACTACTAACGAGCTCAGTGAGGAACAGATTGCCTTATTCTTTACTCTAATTATTATCGCTCGCAGAGAAATTTGCATGTTATGGAAAGATCCAGCCCCCCCACTATATGATAAATGGCTACAATCTGTTCTAAAAACTGCACGGCTTGAGTTGGGGGCTATATATAATAGAAATACCATAGTTTGGCTCCCACTTTGGGAATGGGCACTCGAGTTGAGGTTGGTATCCGATTCCGAGATTGTCCAATGATTACACCGGACCCCGGGATAAAGGGGTAGCCAGGTCGGCTCCAGGTGCAGCAAGGACCCCGACCCTGGGTGCACAAGAGAGAAGAAAGGGTTGTTGGTGTCTTTCTTTTGCAAGTACCAAAGGTGAGATGAGGACAAAAAAAAAAAGGATAATCAAATTCATACCACCCTGTACAGAAAAACAACAGCAACCAATGCGACGTTGGAAGCCACAAGTTTCCACCAACCATCACTCATCTCCAGTATCCCTTATGGGGAGTTTCTCCGCATTGAAGAATTTGCAGCGAAGAAACGGAGTGGCAAAAGCATAGTGCCATAACAAAAACATGGTTCAAAAATCGAAAATATAACCGAGGCAATGTGGAAAAATGTTGGAAGAAGGCGAATGAAAAACCCAGAGAGGAATGCTTGAAACGTTCAGTTCAAAACAAAAAAGGAGAACAGGAACCAATAAGACTAATTACGGACTACTCTGAAAGTAGTAATGAAATCATGCATATTTTGAGAAAGAATTGGAAAATTCTGCACCTGGATGACACAGTGGGCAAAATAGTAGGCAAACATCCAACAATAACTTATCGGAGGGCACAAAATCTAAAGGATCATTTGATTTATAGCCATTGCCAAACAAAGAAAAGGGATAAGAACTGGCTAAAAACAACCAGCTTTGTGAAATGCTATGGATGTAAAATGTGCCAAATTGCAAAACAGACGAATGAAGTACAAATGCAGAATAACAAAAAATGGGAAATACGCCGACTAATTACATGCAAAACTAAATACATCATATACGGGATAGAATGTCCATGCCCACTTTTGTACGTGGGAAGTACAAAATGTGAATTGAAAAAACGTATAATGGAACATGTAAGGGCAACTACTCACAAGGATAGGGCAAATGCAGTTGCCAAACACATGGAACAAGCACATGATGGAGATTGGCAAAAATTGAAATTCTTTGGCATTGAAACGATACCGAAAAACATCCGAGGAGGTGACTGAGAAAAAATATTAAGACAGAAGGAGTCACGCCACATTTTAAATTTCCGAACTCTAAGTCCGCATGGCCTTAATCAGTCGGAGGAGTTATACATTCACCTATAAAAGATGACATCATAAACGTTTGCTAAACAAGAGAAAAAATGAAAATATACCTAAAGAAAAAAATTGAATGGAAAAGGAAAAGAAAAACAATAAAAGATAAAATGAAAGAAAATGAAAAAAGAAAAAAAAGATCACGCACGGGGGGACACAGAAAAGAAAGAAGAAAACAACTTCCCACTTAAGGGATCAAAAAAATTGATGAAAGCCACATAAACCCACCAGAGGGTATAAAACATTAAAATATAACAAGAACACCAAAAGTGGGACATTGTCATAAAAAGAGATTCCGACACCAGAAAAATAATGAGTAACTAGTTAAATTGTTTGGTATAAATTCAATTTGGTGGTTTTATTTAAAAACTATAATATCCACAATGCAATGCAGTTAGGAAACAGGAAGTGATGCAATACACATTTTTGAATGCTTTTAAACGAGTTGAAAAAAAGTGTAAAGTTGATCGTGAGCAAGATGCTTGTAGCATCGAAACACGTAGATCATTCGCTTTCATGTTAAAAATATTGCAATAAACATCCTGCTGTGGAAATTCTGAAGGAGTGCGCCCCAATTCTTTTGTGAATCGAAGGAAGTGTTGGGATATATATATATATGATCTTAACAATGAAGAACCCAGTACCACACAATTATCCACACAAACCAGATTAACAGAATTGGACCTGTTACAAAAAGGTGCAGGGGAAAGTCCATTTAAACCGAAATCTTCATTCATACCACTAATGCCAAGAGATGCAATAGACGTATTTCATGACAGAGTGATTGAAGAGGTAAAGAAACTGAATTGCACAGTCAATTTTAGAAAACAACGATCAAATCAGAGGCAAATGGAATTCAAGAACCTCATGGAAAAAATTCAAAAAAATCCTGGAATAATTATAAAGAAGTCTGACAAGGGCGGGAACATTGTTCTTTGGCCTAAAACTCAATATGATGAAGAGGCAATGAGAAAGCTTAATAACATTGTTTGTTATGAGAAATCAACAATGAAAGCCTACAACAAGGCTAAAGACAACATCAATAAGGAATTACAAACTGGAAACAAAAAGGGCTCATAACAAAGGAAGAGTATACCTTTATGTTCAATCCTTACCCAAAGATGCCCTTCCTATATCTCTTACCAAAGATACATAAAGGAAAGTTCCTAATCCCAGGACGCTCCATAATATCCGCATTGAACAGCATGATGGAGCAAGTGGGCGAATACATTGATTTTTACCTACAAGACTTGGTTAGAACACTGCCATCTTTCGTCAAAGATACAGGGGACTTCTTGAAGAAAATAGAGAATTTTGTTTGGACTGAGGACCTAGTATTATTGACTCTAGACATAGAGTCATTATACACGAGTATCCATCATGAATGTGGTTTGAGGGGTGTTGAGTATTTTCTAAACAGAAGGCCAGCGGAATGTGTACTGCACAATAAGATGCTAATGTCTCTAATATCATGGTGCCTAAACAATAATTTCTTTTCATATGGGAAGGACATCTTTAGACAAAAACAGGGAGTGGCCATGGGGGCTTGCTTCTCCCCAAGCTATGCGTGCTTGCACGTGGGGCTCTGGGAGAAGCAGGTCCTCATGACACAATACAAAGACATTTTTGAGCATAAGATTAAGTACTGGCTACGATTTATAGACGATGTTTTTATAATTTGGAAAGGGGACAGTGAGAGTGCGCAGATTTTTGTTGATCAACTTAACAGAAATGATTTCAATCTGCACTTTACGTCACATAGCAGTCCATCCAAAATCGAATTCCTAGATGTAAGCATACAGGTGGTAGAGGAAAAACTGGTGACCAGTGCCTTCAGGAAACCAACTGCTGGCAATGCGATATTGCACGCGACCAGCGCACACCCGAGACACCTAATCGCCAGTATCCCCTACGGGGAAATCTTGCGATTGAAATGTATTTGCAGCACACAAGAAGAATTCGAAAGATGTCAGGGTGAAACCCTTAACAGAATGAGACGGGGGGTTAAACAGAGGACCTCCTGACAAAAGCAGTCTTAAAAGCCAGTCAGAAGCCCAGAGAGTCCTTACTACCAAGAGACCATGATTCAGAAAAGGAGACAAATGACAATGATGATGCTCCTAGATTATTAACTACTTACAGCAGGCAAGAACGTAAGATCAAAGCCATTTTAACTAAAAATTGGCCCATAGTTTTGACCGATAACATCTTGAAAGATAGATTACCAGTTAAACCTACAATAACTTTCAGGAGGTGTAAAACTATGGAGGCCCACTTATCTAAAACCAGAGTAGAAGGAGCTCCGGTGAAAACGTGGCTGCCAACTAAACAAGGGTTTTTTTAATGTGCTACTTGCCGGGCATGCAAGTTTGGTGTCAATACTGCGAAATACAAAACTCCATTCAGGGACAATGAAATTGCTATTAGAGGCAACTTTGATTGCCGTACAGAGTTCGCAGTTTATGTTCTCATGTGCACCTGTGGGCTACGATATGTGGGAAGCACAAAGCTCCAGGTGCACGTGAGAATTTTACAGCACATTAGAGCAATCATAAACTGCGATCCCGCCTATCCTGTGGTGTGGCATTTTAAATCTGTACACAACAAAGACATTAATTGCCTGACATACTTTGTAATTGACACAGTGCCTTTGCTATGCAGAGGTGGAGACAGAGATAAACTCCCGAGGCAGTTGGAGACAAAATATATTTTAAATTTGAACAGCAAAGCTCCAAATGGCCTCAATAACACTGAGGATTTACATACATTCCTTTGATCCATCCTCTTCCTCTTGGTTTACAGATATGCAATTTGCTATGCTGACACAAAAAACTTGTTATTAGAATAATAGATCCCTTATTTGTTGTGATCTTTTTAAACCGACTATTTAACCTGTCCTGCAGGCGTGCAGTAATGGAAAAACTGATGAATGAATTAAAAATAATTGGACTAGTGATACAAAGGGAGAAATCATAATTTGACAATGTTCAACCTTAGGAGTTTAAGGAAAATATTTTTAAACAAATTTAGAGTTCACTATTATTGAAGCAATCACTTATTTTTTCATTCACTCGGAGCACTTAGCACTTTGGCAATACTATATGAAATAAATTGCATGAGCTTCTTTTGGCACTTGGGATCAAGTGTCAAATTATTTCAACAACGGGTGTGAGTTAAAACACCAATTGAAAGAATTGAACATACGGATAATTATGTCAGCAGTTTATGTTTACAGTAATATCGAGTTTTGTACATACGCAACTGCATAGAGGCAGTAAATTTGCACAAGGTCTATCGCTTCTCAAAAATAAAATATTTGAGAAGTATAATAATGAGACTTGGTTTTAGGAATAACGCGCAATTTGCACATGCACTACAGCATTTAAACTGTTAATTTGCACAAATATTCTTGATGGGATAAAGGATTGGAAAATAATATTTCAGCATATTGTGCCATCAACCATGCAATGGTTAGAAAGATCCCTATTCTGTATATATATGTAAATAAGTATCAGTTTTATAATTTTATGAATTTAATAATTTTATAAATTTTTCATGCAGCAATTTTTATAAATGAATATTTATTGCGTATTTTGCATTCATGCTGACAGAAATCCAACTGTGATATGAGCTCAAAAGAAGTAATACTTGCCGTGCACATTATATTCACTAAGGGGCAGATTTATGAAGGCCTTGCGCCGCTGGTGCGTCACTTTTAACATGGGAAAAAGTGACGCACCGGCGGCGCAAGTCCTTCATTAATCTGCCCCTAAGTATTTTTACACTGTTTATGATCACATGTTTGTTTGTAATGAGAAAGAGAAAAAAAAAATGAGTATATACACATTGTCTCGCAATGCATGCTTGTTATGTGATCAAGGGTATTCGTTACCCGAAACGCGTCATGCCTAAGAAACAAGGAAGAGATAATAAACTCACCTGATATTAAAAAAAAAAAAAAAATGCCTTAGAAACAAGGAAGAGATAATAAACTCACCTGATATTTCTTGCTGCTTGGTGGTCCATGATTTCTGCTGTGCCGCTAACCGGATAGACAGAATCTGCTTTGTATATATATATATATATATATATATATATATATATATATATATATATATATATATATATATATATATATATTTCAATAATCGCCAACGCTTTCACCTTTACTCAGCAAGGCAACCACGGCTCCATGAAGAAAATCAGGTCTGGGCAATTGTTATCTTTTTTAGTATTTATTTCAATTCACCATTCATGCAGATATATTTATTTATTTTATTTATTTATTTATTTGCAGTTTTATATAGCGCTGGCTAGACCCGGAGGTATCAGAGCGCTTTACATGAGGATCAGCGAGTTACAAGTTACAAAATTACATCAGCTACATTTGTTTTTATGTTTTTCCCCAACTGATAAACCTTTGTTTCCGTTTAAAAAAACAGTGTGTTAAAACTAGACAGGTTTCTTTAGTTCATCCTGAGCAGATGTTCACCTGTGTAATGGGACGGTCTACGCGTTTCGGTGCTATGCCTTCAACTGGACCAACATACATATATATATATATATATATATATATATATATATATATATATATATATATATATATATATTCCATTCCTTCCTGCTTCTCCAAGCACGAAGCACGGCATGCAGGACACAAGGATCACCACACAGCTTCTCCAGTACACAGGGTTAGTTTATTATCACCTTCTGTTTTCTCTCTGGCATGACGCGTTTCGGGTAGACACTACCCTTGATCACATAACAGTTCAATGGTACAGATGACCTTTAAATACTCATTTTTTTCAACATTTTGGCTAAGCACACCACGTGGTTAATAGAAAGTGAAAACATACTTGTAAAGGATAGGGTAAGTGGCTACTTCGTTATTTTTAAAGCACATTTATGATATATTTCTTTCTAAATTTATCATCAGAGCTAATACACATTATAACAGCATAAATGCGTTTGCAGTAAACATGGACTGAATTTGTGCAAATTTACATGAATAAATAAGTGTGGCATATATTATTGCATTGTAAATAATTTAAAATGGAATTCTAAAACCATTTACTATGTACACATTAAAAACTGTATAGAAAAATATATATATTTCCATAGAAAAGTCTATATCACTATTAATTAAATAAATGTACACATATCACAAATAATTACAAATAATTATAAGTTCTTACAGCATGAATGCTAGAAAATATGTGCAAAATGATGCCATTCTGTAAACTTGACTACTCTCCTTCCATGTAGTACCTTGATGTGATTTTCTCGGTACTGACTTTTGTGCAAACTTCCTGCCTCAATGCAGTCACATATGTGCAAATAAGCCATCTGTGCAAAAATATAAATTATCATACATCCACGTGCAAAAATTACTAGATAAATTCATCTTAGCTATTGACAACTGGTCCCAGTTGTCATGAAAAGCTCACTCCAATTCCTCTATCAAAAAAGTGCTAAGTGCTGTACAAAAAAAAGTGAGTCAATGCTAAAAAATATTGCATTAAAGAATATATATATATATACAGTGAAGCTAAATGCATGCTTGTATATTCTCCATTACACATATCCATACATATATTATAAAAACTAATTTTATCCAAAAAGCGGCCAGGAGGGCAATACAAATAGATTTTTTCACACAACTCATAGAACTTGTATCCATATGGTATGAGCCGCTTTCATGCGGTCAATTTCATTAGTTTTATCCAAGTCAATCATAGTTCTGCACTCCTGCAGAACGCTTCGTCTAGTTTGTGCGAAGACATATAAGAGCTTGTTTTCTTGTAATATATTTCTCAGAATTCTAAAAAATATACAAATGCAAACATAAAAAGAAGGTAGTGAGCATATGGCTAAAAGTCAAATAGGTCAACAAACAAGTACCTGACTAATTAACAATTTATGTTAGAGAAATGTATGTAGATCCTCTGTATTGTTAAGGCCCTGGGGAAACTTAGAATTTAGATTCAAGATGTATTTAGTCTCTAAGTGTCTTAAAAGAGTTTCCCTGTCACCCCCCTTCCTAGGCATAGGGACGTGATCAATTACATAGTACTTTAAACAGTTGATGTCCTTATTGTGCACAGATTTGAAGTGCCGTGCTACCGGATAAGCCGGATCACAATTGATGATTGCTCTTATATGTTGCAAAATTCTCACGTGCACTTGTTTCTTAGTGCTGCCCACATACCTGAGCCCACAAGTGCACGTGAGAACATACACAGCATAGTCCGTGCGGCAATTGAAATTGCCTCTGATGTTTAGTTCTTGTTCCCTGAATGGAGTACTGTATTTCGAAGTGTTGACCCCAAAGTTGCAGGCCCTACAGGTTGCACATTTAAAAAACCCTTGCTTTGCCGGTAACCATGTTTTAACTGAGGTTCCTTCTACCATGGATTTAGATAAATGTGCTTCCATGGTTTTACATCTTCGAAATGTCACTGTTGGTTTATCAGGTAACCTATATTTCAGGACATTATCTGTAAGCACTATGGGCCAATTTATGGTTAAAATAGCCTTTATCGTGCGCTCCTGCATGCTGTAGGTGGTCACTAATCTAGGGGTCTCCATATCATTGCCTTCCTCCAATGTACTTGTTTGGTTCATAGGAAGCAGGGATTCTCTAGGTCTTTCATTGGCTTTCTGTACTGCCTTATCTAACACGTTTTCAGTGTATCCTCTTCTTCTGAAGTGATTTAAAGTTTCATTTTTGCTTTTGTCATATTCTTCCTGGGTGCTTCATATACGTTTCAACCGTAGCAATTCCCCGAAGGGAATGCTAGCGATCAGATGTTTCGGGTGGGAACTAGTCGCATGCAACAATGCAGTTCCTGCAGTAGGCTTCCTAAATGCGCTAGTAACCAGTTTTCCATCAACTATCTGTATTCGTACAACCAGGAAGTCCACAGTAGTGGAACTACTGTGTGATGTAAAATGTAGGTTACACTATATATAATATATATTAATATATACTTAGACCAGAAGATCCTCGCCCTGCATTGAGTTAGTGTTGCTTTCACCACATCTGCCCCAGCAAGTGTGTGATCAATTATTGGTGTAAATTTAATTTAGTCACACCTCAATATAAATCACACAGCCCGGGGGAAGAGGGTTAGGGTTTGATGAATGGTTGGGAAGGGGTATTTGAGAGAAAGGATTGACAAAGACAAACACTACACATGGAGAACACACAATCTTGGCAAATGACCATCATAAATCTGTTAGGGAGAAAAAGGAAAGGCATGCATGATGATGACTTGAAGATGATGAGTAGTACTAGACTAGTAGTACGCGCAGCAGAATGTTATTAATTATTATTATTATGCAATTGCCTTGCCTGTCTGCCCCCAGAGAGACCCAAATTACATACATTTTATGTTCTGCTGTACCAGGCTTCCTTTTAAAGGTAGCAAAGAAAATGAAAAAACAGCTGTAGGGGTCAAATATATAAGCAAACTTAACAAACAACAACAAACATAGTTGTAATTATTGAAGAGAAAAAATGATTCAAATGAAAAGATGATAGTATAACTATATTATGGTCAAATTGAGAGTTGCATCTCGGCATTCCTCTTGGTCCTTCCTTCCATGGACGCTCCGTCCATCAATCTTGGGTGCCACTGCCTGCCTGGCGAATGTGGATGCAGATTAGTAAGGTAAGTGTGAGTTGTTTTTCCAAGTATAGCACAGGATAAAGGCCGGCCGGTAAGGGTAGATAGAAAAACAAAAAGGATATTGAAAAATCAAGGAGATAAGTAAAGTTAAAATGCTTAAATTAAGGAGGAGTGCAACAAGAACACTTTCAGAGGAGGCAAGACTAAATCATGTCTACTCTGTTTCCAGCATTAACCCACAACAACAGGACAGAGCATGCCTGTGGTGCCCACCCAACCTCCACTTAGCTTAGATTTTGAGCCAGACAGCACTAAGCACACATTCACAGCATCATAGCATTTTCCAAATTAAGTAACTAAATCAATGCACCGCTGTCATTCATACCACTACACTCGCCTCTACCACTACACAGACATGTAGGTCTGGAGTGGTTGTTGTTGACTTGTTTACCTTTTATCCCACTTCATGAAATGCCCGAGTTATTCCATCAATCATATTCGATCTCACTGACTGACTGCGAGTATGGTATGGTCATCATGGTGTCCAACTCTGTAGTGTATCGAGTGAGTCCAGAATCAAAAATGCAATGGATCAGCCAGCAGTAGTACAAGTTTGTTATTAAGCAACAAGAAGGGAAACATTGACTTGAGTCAGATTTTTGTGTGTAGATTAAATATTAGTAGACATCATGCATAACAACAACACAAACACCAATCACTCACAGTCAATGTCCAATGCATGCCATTATTTACCTGTTCTTATGGGGCAGCCCATCTCGACTCGGAAAGGAGGATAGCTATAGTCAGGTTCTTTGGAGGGACTCAACAAGGCAGGCACATATTTCTTGTACTATTCTCCGTCCAATGTCTGGCTTGAGGGAAATAGATTTAGTCAGGAGTGGACTGGAGAAGGACTTGGAAGAGTGGACTTACTTCTTCACTGACTGCACACAGTTGCAACTCCAATCCGGCAATAAAAAAGTAAGATGGTGGTGATGGATTTGTTTGTGATTCGAACCAGAAAGACAGAGACACACACAAATAATGAAAGTGAAAAAGGCAAGAAAGAAAGTAACAAGTCGAAAGCCTAGTTGTTGTCAGGGAAGTAGATCTCATCCTCAATCTCTGGTGGTTCACCCAGAAGTAGGTCATCTAAAACACTACTTCCATGACCTAAGTCACTGTCTTCCTGCTGTGCTATTTCAGGTATGGTGTAGTAAAGTGCTGATTCATTTTGATCATGGTTAACCTCTCCAAGTTTTGGGGTGAGAGACTAGTCCGTCTCACTGTCAGAACGGCACCAGCAGCACTGAAAACACGTTCAGAAGAAACACTTGCGACAGTGCAAGCCAGATAGTTTATTGCCAGCCTGCTAAGCACTGGCCATTGGCGCCTTTTCACGTACCAATACAGCACTGGATTTTAATCAATGAAGACCTCTGTGGGTCATCCAGATAGGCCTGGACCATCTGCTCAATGCTATGGGGTACTCCTCTTTGCTCAGCCTCTTTCGCCTTTGCCTCAGCACTGGACCTTACAAGCTCTTGCTGTAGAAACCATTCCTGTATCGATTTTGGTGGGGCTTATGGTCATGTTCTTGCTGTTGCTGATGTTGTTGTTGGTGGATTTGACTGCTGTGAGCCAACCGCACTGCCCTCAGGCTCTGAAGTGGAACTTTACGCCGGCTGCCCTGTAGTACTTGTTGTGGCCTGGAGTAGTGGGCCTCGAAATCCCAGCCACTCTTTTTTAAGTGATAGGCTTCTGCAGCTATCCAAGTTTTGTACTTGGGAACATCCCCTTCTAAAAAAGGAATCAATGTGTTCAGTACTGGTTTGTACCATGGATCCAGAATTGTGACAGAAATGTAATGGTTGGATGACACAATGCCTCTTTGCACCCTTGTATTTTCAGATAAGCAAAGAGTTAAGCTCTCCACCAACTCATATGCTTCTTTTTTTCCTCTACACTTGCGTACATTGCAGACACCCCCTTCAGCTGTTCCTGTAGCATGTGCAACAATGGGATAGCTTGGCCCATAGTACAATCCTCCTGGCTGACTTGACGTGTGAATAGCTCGAAATGAAGTAGTATCTTTGTCAGCCATTTAACTAGGCCCCATTGGACCATCTCGATGATCATGCCTTTCACAGTAGCATCCCCTCTTTGCATGACATATTCATTTATCGGTCTGTACTGCTCAAACAGACGTTCAAGCATGTAATAAGTCGAGTTCCAACGTGTTGGCTCCTCCTGGATGAGTGCTTTAACTGGCATTCTATGTTCACGTTGAATGATCCTCAACTGCTTCCGGGCTTTAAAAGAATCGCTGAAATGTGTGCAGATTCTTCTGCAGGTGGTCAGTAAGTTGCTGAATCAGTCTTCCTTTTTCAGAAATTCTTGAACAATGTTGTTAATGCTGTGCATCAAACACAGGACCCTGAAATGCCACCATCGGACACAGCTTTATCTATATTACTGCCATTGTCTGTGGCAACAAAACCAATGTTAAACCCTTTTGGGCACAGCCATTCAAAGAGCTTGCTGTCAAAATCTTCCAAAATGTTTTCAGCAGTATGAGATTTCTCCATGGCGAACATGGCTCCAGTTGCATGTTTCCAAGCATCTGCTGCAGGTATCTTTTCTCTAACCACCACAAGAGAGATCCAGTGTGCAGTGATGCACATGTAATCATTGGCTTGGCAACTGGTCCACATGTCTGTTGTCAGGTGGATAGTGTGAACAGCACTCTGCTGCAAAGCTTATTCAAGCAATTCCAGCACGTCGTGATGTAGTGCTGGAACAGCAATTCTGACAAAATAGGACAGGCTAGGAACCTTCCATTTTGGGCAGATAGCTGTCACAAATTCAAAAAAACCCACCCTTTCCACAAAAGAAAAAGGGAGGAGGTGCAGCGCTAACATTTTAGTCAACTTCACATTGTACACATGTGCCGTTGGGTGGTTGCCTTCTTACTGCCCCTCCCACCTAAACATGCTGAGAATGGTAGCCTGGATTTTTCTCTTTTCTGGTGCCACTGATGCAGGTGACTTCTTGACGCCAGATGTTGTTAGGCTCAACGCATGTTTTTTTGTTGTGGTACTCTCTTGCCTGGGACCCCTTAGTGTCTCGGCCTGACTCTTGTGCCACTGTGATGTTGCTGATGAGAATGTGGGTGGTACCACTGCACTGCTGGGGACAGGGCTACTTTGTGCACCGGAGAAAATGTCTCCCTCTTGTTCACCTTCCACTGCGATCGTATCTTCTAATCTTCATCCCCATCAACAGCAATGGGTGCAGTTTTTTGGCTGCTAAAGTGCGCCTCCCACTGGATCAAGTGGTGTTTTTTCAGATGGGTTGTTTGGCCTCCGGTACCATTTAAATAAATATTGCAAATTGATTTCAAAAGTTGGAGAAAATGTAGTGAACTTTGCAACATGTTTCCTTTATAAAAGAAATCTAGAAGAAACATTACATACAAAGAAACAACTAGACCCTACAGAAACTACAGGACACCCACTACATTAAATTTTTTTAAACAATGAAAAGTACAAAAAAATCTAAGTGGAATGCCCACAATCAAATCACGAATTTTCCAACTTACTAGTGAAAGCTCAAATCCAAAAGTCCTCAAATCCAATGATATATGAAGCAGCAAACACAAAGAGGGATCCTTCCAGCTCTAAATCCAAATGAAAAGTGAACAGGAGTTGGACACAGCACTAGGAGGATCCTGCTGGACAGGAACAGGAAGCTGGAGACACTAGGGACACTTCCTTCCTCTTAAAAAAAAAGTTAAAAAGAAAAAGGACTCCTTGCACAAAAAATACAGCCAAATGTCAATCTGAGGAGTTTTTTTATCCAGAATCATCATTTCGATAAGGTTTTGATGCTGCTCGAGAGAGATTCTTCTCCAGATTGCAAATTCTGCATGTTCGGGATCGCAATCTTCACAAAACGTCTGCTGGAAGTCCGAAGGTGCGCCCGAATGAAGTGTTTGCGGTCGCACACTCACACGGGACCATGCGGGCAGCTACCAAATTTTGTGGTGCTCGCGAACGAATGGGAAATCTCGTCTGCGATTGCAGGCATCCCTGTATGCCACTCTCGCATGCGCAAAAAGCATTTTGAATGCACGAACACCAAAAAAACTCCGCTCCGGTGTGGAGCCCTGAGTTTTCGGTAACTCCGCATTCTAAGCGGAGTAAAAAATCTGCAAACTCCGTGAGCGGAGCAGAGTTGTACGCCCAGGCTTACTGACAACCCACCAGATCATATGAACTCTGGGAGAACGGGACTGAGATTAGTATGTGAATCTCTAATGTATAATGTCATATTGTCTGCTTTTTTAGACCAAATGTTAAGGCATAAGCTGAGTGATGCTGCAGTGGCTTAGCTGCTAGTAGCTCCCGTGCTAACACGTAAAGCATTGAGATAGTGGGCAACCTTGTTGACTACCCCTAGCAAACTTTATTGGAGCAGATACAACCCAATTAATTCAGGTACATGGCACTGGGCTATCGTACATTCTTCTTAACCAATTAATAAAGGATTGTGACAGCCTCATACTCTGGAGTATGTAAAAAAGATAGGCCCTTTCAATCAAGGCAAACAATTTGGTAACATCAAAGAATATGGCCACTGTATTTATCAGATTGTGTGCAGTAAACCACACTGGAATAAAATCTACCTGGTCAAGAAGCACAAGGTTTGCTAAAAGTTGGAGCAGTCTAGGATCTTTGGTTAACTCTAACATTGTATTCTTGATTTGGAATGCATTATGTCATGCTTCACAGCTGGGTCCCCTGTGAAGAACGTTCTACTGTGGTCAGTGAGAGTATTTCCGGTGAGCTGATGACACTGATGGCTTCTTATCCTTGCATTACAGAATAAACTATGTCTAAACTACTCACAAAGTATGCATGATCTTCACTACAATTTTATTGCATTTTGTCAATCAGTGAGGTCTACTTGAGTCATAGCTTTCAGGCAACTTTTGCGGTTTACATATTGTGGAAAGGAAGGCTGCCTTTACGTTAGGGTGGGAGTATATTCTAAGCAGCGGATTCCTCAATGGTTCCAGTATATCTGGGGCTATCATGTCTGCAAATTCTCCACAGAATTCTGATGGAAGGCTGACTGTGCCCGAGACCTTTCTGCAGTCATTTCCCTAATGAGCATCTTTATTTCTTCAGCTGTAAAGGGTTGCTCTAAATATTATCTTTGCACACTCCCTAAAAATGTGATGACTGTGTAATCTAGATGGTCATTGGTATGTATTGCCATGCTGTGGTACATGGAAGCGTATCAGTCTGAACAGTATTTCTCAAACCCCCATAGAATCCCTTCAGCATCATATGGGATGTCCCATAGTGCTCCTTAATGCAAATAATATAGTTTGCTGCCCAGCTAGTTTTTTCGATTAAGAACCTGCCTGGGTGGTAACCCTTTTAATTCCTGTGTGCTGCAGTATGCTTACACATCTATTTAATCTCTCTCGCAACAATATTGTTATATCATTCAGATACGTTAGCTCTGATGTCCACTAGGTGGGAGGTTTCTTCAGACTGCATTTGCCTAGTGATATCTCTCAGACATTTCCGTGTGATTTCTGAGGGATCTAAGCACTCCATCTTGTTTTTTTATGCAATTCCCCAGGTCACCACTTTAAAGGTTTTCCAGATGATACTCATATCTGCCACCAAGCCTAAATTATTGTGAATGTCTCAGTAGTCTTTTGCTGGAGTTCCTTACAAAAGAGTGCCTATAGGTGTGGTGTCTATGAATACAAATAGAAACATCCCCTGGTGCTACCAAAAACAGTTTGGTCATGCCAAGCACTGTTAGTGTTAGCAGAACTGGGGCATGGTTGGACAGTGTCTAGGCTAAGTCTTGCACATCTATTATGAAGGAGCTGATATCTTGGGGTGCCAGCCCGTACTCTAGTCTCAAACACATGTTATGTACCGAAGATCAGAATATACCCTCCCTCTGTTTTTGATTCCTTTCTCTCCAGATGTCGATCAGCTACTGGTCATTTTTTAAGGTTTTTGTAGTTGCTGCTGCTGCGGACTTGAAGCTTACAGGTGTATACGATCTATCTAAATGTGTCTCTTTAGCAACATTGAAGACCCTCCCCTATATTACAGACCCAGTAGTCAGTGAATGTTGTGTTTTTCCAAAGTGCACTATAGAACTGGGGAACATTAGCATTGGACCATAGTTTTAATGGAGATGTGTTTCTCTCCCAGAATGACATGGATCACCACTTGTCTTTTCTGATCAACCGCATGTGTATGCAGATGATAAAACTGAATTCCTTTTCTAACAGTGTTTAATCCCCCTCTCATATAAGGAGTAAGGTGACATGAAAAAATGCAAGGCCCACCCTCTGGTTAAGATACCCTCTGTCTTCCTAGTGGGCCGAGTTTCTTGCATTAGGGCTATATCTACCTTGTGGCTGTTAAGTTATGTAATAACCTGCCATATTTTTCTAGGGTTGTTTAATGCTCTAATATTCGGTGTTAGTTGATTACAACATACTATGTTAGGTATATATGTGGGCGCTGCTTATTGCTTCAGATATGGCATGTTGTCATTGGGTGCTCAAAAACTGTTGTATACGCATTCTGCAATGTAGCCAGCCAGGTAGTATGTGGCACTGTAGTCTCAACTCCCCATGTAAAATAAAAGTCACCCCCACCAACACTGGCAACCCCAATTTCCCAGTAAATAAAATATTGCTTACCTGCCCAAAACCACCTTCTTCCCAACCCAAGCTCAGCCAGATAAATCATAGTGCAGCTAACAATACGGCTGAATCGCTGTTATCTCTGGGGAATGACAGCAGTGCCAGCCCTACTGGTAGTTTGGTTTTATGCACAGGACTTCCAGTTCTCATTATGTTGCACCAGTAGGGCAATTAACAATCTTGTCCCAGGTCTATCATTTTTGACCTAGTATTGAAGTTCCCGGAGGCACAGCAGCTGCAGCTCAGTCCTAAAATACAATATCAGAGCACATTACTTTTACACCTTTAGCAAGCTCTTAGTATTGGGCAGCACTCTGATTGGTATGCAGATGGAGGGCCCTGTACTATTGCTGAAGTTGCCCCTTTTATGTGTCACACTGTCACTGGCTTAGGGTGCTGTTAGCGTGCTTTTTAAGTCTGAGATTTTTGGTGGGGTTATAAGGGCTTTGTCTCTCATTTAGCACTGTAGAGGCAAGAGCCATTGATTGCTACAGGCCTTTAAAAAATTCCACAGTTTCAAGGTCAATTCTACAACTCAATAGCCAGCTGCTCTTTCAAGTCATACAGGCTATAAGTTTCTTCAGAGCCTGCATGGATCTTGATTGGGCGCCCATTCTAGGATCACTTCATTTACATGCTGCACTTTCAGTGGGTACCACAATCCCGTGAGATCCCTGAAGGACCAGGCAAAGTAAAGCAGGTTGAGGAGTAAAAGTCCAGGTTTATTTCTCAGCAAGAAGAAACCCATTCAGGTCCTCAGCCACTCAAAGTTAATAGCTCACTTAACATTTGAATCAACACATTCTACAACCTGGGAAACCAACACCCAGTATGGAATCTTAGGTAACCATGGCATCATGACATCAGAAGAAGAGATGCCACAAATCCAATAACTAACAAGCATTGAAAATGCAATAGGTCTCACCTTTGATTAAGTTAAAGCCATTTGCTTTGCTAATGGTATTGTATAGTAAAGCAAATAGCTTTAATTTAATAAAAGGCGAGACCTATTGCATTTTTTAAATAACTGTAAGTAACAGGTGCTTCGTTTAAGCCACTTGAATATACTCATTTAATTGTTCTTGAAAGGATGAAAAGTAGTGAAGGGATATTGAAAGATATTTAGTTTCACTTGTGACCTAGCTTTTCATTTAAGGGCCTCAAACATGCTACTCGATTGCTAGATGCATCTTGTTCACCATTACTAAAAGCCAGCCCTCCTCCTCGGAAGGATGAAAGGCTGAGTCGCCGCAGGGAGATTCAAAAGACTGGCTTGCACAAGGATCCCAGCATTAAATGGTTGACTAATTTTGTTTGTTTGTAGTGGAGTGGATGTATGTGTTGTTTGTGGTGGAATTATGTGGTTTACATTGGAATTCTTAGTTGTGGAATTGTGTGGTTTGTAGTGTATTGGTGTAGTCGAATTATGTGGTATGGTGAATAGAATAGGGTGAGAGCTGTGTAAAATAAATAGAAAGCAAGAATGAGAGGGATAAGTAGTGTGTGTGTGAAGTGGTGAATGAACGGTAGGTAGAGGAGGAGAAAAAGTGTGTGAGAAAAAGATAAAGAAGGGGAGAGATGGTTATAGATGCACAAAGAGGGTTTGTTTGTGTAGGCAGAAGATTGCAAAAAAAGAGGAAAAGGTGAGTGTGTGTTTGCTGTTTGGATTTTTTATGCCCACCTCACTTTCAGACACATTCTTCCAGCAAGCCAGACCTGAACTCAAAAATGTATTTTTCCACTAGGCAGTTGTGAGTCGGAGACTGCAATCTTTTCTCACACCAATCAGGTCCTAAGATACCAAGGTGTTTTTCTTTTTATAATAAATAAAAGACGTGGTTATTTTAAACGTATGCGTGCAGAGACTGCATTTATTTCTCGCTATAATTCCAAAATAGCCACACCAGGTATGTCATGCACGTTATTAATCAATGTATGGCAGTGTTATTGTAGACGTGTGAGTAGGGAGACTGCATTCTTTTCTCCGACCAAGCCAGCCCCGACCACACCTAGGTGTTTGTCTGTTGAGGACACCCTAAACTCTCTGCCCTTCATTATTTACAGAGCTGCAGGAGGCCTTCGGCTGCCCTTGCGGGCCTGAGCACGGGCCATGTTCGAGCGCCGAACACTACTGCAAGCCTGACTCCTCATATGGTAAGGGATACCGAGGCAGTGACAGCATAGCGCTATGCACTATGTGTACCACCATGTGGGTGGGACTTTGTATTCCAACGCAATTTGGCTTGGAGTGCTGTTTTACAGTTGTCTCATTCACTCATATAAGCTTTTAATGAGGCACGTTCTTCCCCAGGCTGCCTAGAACTATAAATGTATGTAAACATGCGATTCGAAGCTCTGAAGTAGGGCTACACATTTTCCTGCACCGACGCCTTTCCAGTGGAAAGCATTCTACTTAGGTGTGTGAACATCTTTATTACATCAGCAGATGCAGGGCCAGCAGGTGGGAGCCACCACACAGGGTTAAGTGTAAGGTGCAGCTGCTGGAAAGCCGGGCTAGCCCATTAGCATGCACAGGTCAGGACTAGGGTTCCTGTGAACTGCCCTTAATGTGGCGTTTTCCTACACCACAGTGCAATGCTTTGGGCTTTCTTTGCACGCTGCTTTTGGTCCTCAACAGAAGGGCCCAGGCCTGCTTTCAAAACCAACAAAATACCATAAAAGAAAAAAGCATTAGGTGGCAGTAACACAGAGGACTCTCACGAAGGCTGCAGGTGGGGACTGGGGGCAGAATCAACACAGAAGGCACGGGTGGGGGAAGCAATATTGAGGGCGGGTAGGAACCGGCATGGTCTATGATACCAGCGAGATCCCACGCAACCCTTCCATGGCAGCAGTGGTGCATGTTTGCCTTCCAGTCAAATGCAGGGATGTCATGTCATTGCACTATGCCAACTAAGGTACAATTAAAGAGATCTGATCCAATGACAGCAACAATACTTCCATGGAAAATCCATTGCCACATCAGTCCTTTCTAATTTAACAATTGTAGTTCTGTCTTCACCTTGCCTCCGCTGCGGCTCCTGCAGCCAGGCATTTTCAGATTGTTGTCTTTTCACCACCCGGCTCTGCCGATCTTTCTCGCACACAAAATGCCTGCAAGGAAGTAAGTTCAAATTGCCCACTCATGTGGAATCAGAAATGGTGCACCATGTAGCTGTGGTGCTGAGTGTAACAGGGAGTGTATACCATTAAAATAGGGACATTGTTATGGTCTTTAGGTGGCTAGGACTTCTGAATCTACTGTGCTCTAGCCGTAGAGCTTCCTACAGAATGGTTTAGCGATGGCATTGAGTGTTGTAAGAACTTGTCTAGGGCAAAGAAAGTGAGCATGCCCATTGTTCAAAAAACCTCCCTCTCGAGAACTTCGCTAAAAGTAAACAAACTGTTAGACATTTTAGAAAATGTACTCCCGAGAGGAGCAAGAGCCAAGTCGGAGAAAGATTAATGTAGGCAATACTGAGAGACTCTAAATTTCCAGCTATAGAAAACGGCCTTTGCGGACGGTATTCTAGTGCCCCACCCAGGCGTTCACGAGTCTGGGTGAAGAATGTGGAGACCTTGAGGCAAGCAGCACTGAGCAGGGGGCGAAAGAGCACCAAAAGCCCGGGGGCCATAAAGCGGGCCCTGGGCTGAGCCTTCCCAAAATGTTTAAATGCACAATATAAATAGAAATAAAATTGTGCAAAGCGTGTGCCGGAAGTGCGGCAGCCGTGAAAAGGACATTGTGTTGAGCTTCCCTAAAAGTTTAAATAAATAAAAATAACATGGTGCAAAGCTTGTACATAAATTAAAAGAACATTGCCTCCATGAAGTGTGTGCCATGAGTGAAGGGCTCTATTACATTTAAGCTCGGCGGTGGCGTGTATAGGGAGCCACACTAAGTGGGAAGTGCTGCTCTGAATGTAAAAAAACAGTTAATACGAGACCATGAACATGGCCTGAAGCTTGTGCATAAATTAAAAGAACATTGCTCCATGAAGTGTGTGCCATGAGTGAAGGGCTCTATTACATCTAAGCGCAGAGTGGCATGAATCGGGAGCCACACTAAGTGGGAAGTGCCGCTCTGAATGTAAAAAAACAGTTAAAATGAGACTATGGTGCCAGACTGGAGGGTCACTGCCATGCCAGCAGCAGGGTGATGCTGCGAGCGCGTGCACATCTTCTGTCCATCCACATGCAAGCTTTAACATCTATATCGATTCCAAAAGGCCCTCGCATGGGGAGCGCAGCGTATGCTCGCTTTTAACGCCAGGCGAGACTTAAAAAACCATATAGAAAGGTCCAGTCTTTCACCCAACTCTGCATAGGCAAGAGCAGACCTCTCCCACATGGCCTTCCGATAGATCACAGTGCGATCATATATGATTATTAGCAGTGGTATGTGAGTTTATGCAAATGGTAATTCTGTCAGATATCTGCCTGAAAAAGCTTTTGGAATTACCAGCAAAAACTATTTCATACAGCTGGTGGCCAAAAATCTGGGCCCACCTCAAAACATGACAGAAAGGAATGTAGTGAATTGTAACAACCAGGCTCATAATCAGGCTTTAAAAGCTTTAATGGCTTTCAGAACTATCCCTCCTAGTGGACATCAGCGCTAACGTATCTGAATGATATAACAATATTTTTGCGAGAGAGATTAAATAGATGTGTTAGCATACTGCAGCACACAGGTATTGAAAGGGCAACCACCCAGGCAGGTTCTTAAACTAATTAAAACTATCTGGGTAGAAAATTATATTATTTGCATTAAAGAGCATTATGGGACATCGCACATGATCCTGTAGGAATTCTATGGGATTTGCCTAGAATCAATAAACATCCTACTTTTATCTATTGTATATTTTAGCACCGAAACATTGGGAGGGCAATTTGATGATCAGTGCAGACTCAAAGCACTTACAACAAAAGCCTCCTATCCTTGGTGCTCATTCATCGTCAGGCCAAGTGATCTTGCCCGCCATGGGAGAATGGAGCTGCATTTCAAATATAATCGTTAACTTTCAGAAACATAATATTCAGTCAATGGTGAGAGGTTTGGAATAGTTTTAGGGCCACTTCTACAATGAAAACATTTTGCGAGTTCCTAACTGCGACTTTTTGAGAATCACAATTAGGAACTCGCAAAATGTGATGTACAACAGTGTCTCAGACACTGTTTGCTATTCCAAATGGGGTTGCAATTGACCTGCCTCATCAATATTCATGAAACATGTCGCAATTTACGACCCATTGGGAACGGCCTGTAATCACAGAGATGGTGGCCTGCTGGGGTCATCAGGCCACCATGTCTGTGGTTGCTTTTTAAATAAAGCAATTTTCTATATTCACACGCAGCCCATTTTCCTTAAAGGTAAATGGTATGCATTTAAAAAAGAAAATAAAAAGCCATTTTTTAAGAGTAGGCCTTGGTCCGTGGGACCACTGCTTGCTCTTAGAAAATGTTGGCGCCCACATGAACAAAGGGGAAAGGGTCCCTTTGGGACCCCTTCCTGTTTGCGGATGGGTTACCACCTCCTTCACTGAGTCAGCAAAATATGAATGTTTTGCGACTGCATTCCAATGACAAAATAGTCATAGATGCCCCTGTTACTCACTATTGGGAAGGGACACCCTTGAAAAACCCCTTCTTAATAATGACTCGCAAACCCCATTTGGCAAGTCAGTATTAGGCTACTGACTTGCAAAATAGGGTTAGTACATGCCAAATGGCTCTTTAGCATTCGCAAATGACCTGAATCTTCTTTTGCAACTGCTAACTGTCTCGTACATGTGGCCCTTAAAGCTTTATTTCTCATTAAGGAATTAGTATTGTTTTTGTTGCTTTTTTCAGATTAGTCAATTCACATAAATCTCGATAAAAGGTTTAATTAGAATCAGCATAAAATTGACAGCATGTTTCGTATAGTAAATAATCCCTATCTTAGTCCAAGAGTCCTAACCTAAATAAGAACCCATAAAGAGTTCACTTCGAAAAGAGAGAGATTTTGGAGCATTCAGATAGCTAAAAAACAAACTCCCCATAAAGATTAGTTCCTTCACAAGTTTCAGTAGCAACTGTAAATTAAATTGCAGAGAAGTAATTACAGCAGTAGCTATGAACAACTGTAGGAAAAAGTCTCCCCGCAAAAAGATTAGGATAATAGGAAATCCCTGTTAGCAGCAGCACACAGCAGTCTGGGCAAGAATAAGGGAAAAAAATGCATAAAGCATCGAGAGTTAGGTGGCATTAAAAAGGAAGAATGGCATTAATCCTCTCTAGCTAGGAACATGTATATATGAGAACATAAAACATCTGCAGCATTCAGCACAGTTAATCCAATGGGAACGGGTATTTTGATGGTCTTTTGTTTCTCCTTCCATTTCCCATGGTAAATAAACACGACGGAGGGCAGTTATCTAAAAGCTTCTAATATGTCTTACACTAGATACATGAGGGAAGGTTCTCATGAGAACCTTTGCAGGTCTATTCTGTTTGCTTTTGTCAGTATCCCATTTGTGGACAAAGAGCTAGTCCAAAGCAATTAAATTTTTTTTATCAGTAAGTCTTCATGAGACCATGCAAACCCATATCTTCAGAAAGTTCAACACTGCAGCTACTCTATTCATGATAAAATATAGCAGAATACATTGTTAAGCGAAATGAGGAAATCATAAGGTGTGAGGAAGCAGAGAAATACATTTATCTTACAGCAGCACATTTTAAAGTGATGAATGATTTGATTTTACAGTTAGAGATTAGATCAGCAGTTTCTAAGAGGTATTTTATTTTAATTTCAAGCAGAAGTCAACAAATTATTTTTCAGGACTAGTCATAGAAACACAGTATTTATGAGAGCTTACTACTTATTTAAGGTGCACTTGTATTTTTACACTTTCAAGAAAGCATCTTCTCCTATGGTTAAAGCTGCATTTTTTATTTATCACATTCTAAGGAATCATTTTCTAGGTTTACCGTTTTCTCTTCTACGGATACAATAAATTTAACGTTATGCACATTTTCTTCATTGTTAACCAATGCAAAGTTTATGGAAAATCTAAAATGTAACAGTCCCCCCTTTTCTGACAATTTTTAAATCATCACTCAATAAGATTTCACAGGTGAATTTGTTTCAGAATGCACTTTTTTATCCCCCTAAAGTTTAAAGATGTCATGTAGTCATCATTCATATTACCATGCATTCCCAAATCCCTTTCATATAAATTCTTTCGGAGATTTTTCTGTCTTCTGCATAAGAAATATTTACAACTAAGTAATAGAGGAAAAAGAAACATTAGACAAAGTCCCACTATTACTACTGGCTTTAATATAGCTTTCAATATAACTTTCCCTGCTGCTGTAAACCAATTTCCAATGGCGCTTAATCCTTTCTCGA
Organism: Lissotriton vulgaris; assembly: GCF_964263255.1. NCBI lineage: Eukaryota > Metazoa > Chordata > Amphibia > Caudata > Salamandridae > Lissotriton > Lissotriton vulgaris. The sequence goes on along the minus strand of NW_028251102.1, from coordinate 10,738 downwards.
ACTTTTCATACAAACTTGGTGTTTCAAATTCATGTCATTCGGGTTCTAAACCTGAAATGTTCTTTGCATAACTTTCTTTTTCTTTGCTTTTGTCAGGTATGTATGAATAGCAGTGAGTTAATTTCAACATCCGGCAAACTCCTCCCTACTCTGCAAGTAGTATGTCTAAAGCAAGACGGTCCTGCAAAACCATAGACTTATAGCAACTAACACTTTGTTAATCACAACCAAGGCTCCATATGTGCTGGTCATATTTTCTCAACTAATGTGGCTAGATTCCTAATCTTTTCATAATTTACAATGACACTTACATTATTACAGTAAAAGTATTCAAAATGTCCTTGTCTATAAACTAATGATAGTAAAATACTACACAAAACAGAATAAGACAAAGGTATGTGATACGTAAACTCTTCAGAAACAGAAGTGGTAAATGTGCAGTCCTTTGCATCCATAGCATTAGTGTATTCTTGAACTAATCTAGAATAAACGTTAGTGGAATATTCATCCTTTTTATAGCTTACAAAGGCATAGCTAAGAGAATTTCCTCTAAGGTTAGCTGTGTGTATTAGTAAGGTTCTTTGCTTTAAGCTTCATCTCAGGAATTACATAAAACCCTTTTAGTACTATAGTGATCCTTATTACTGTTATTACAAAAACTGATCCCATGATACACTTATTTCTAATGCAACACATTTCTTTAAGAATCAAACAAAGCTTAATCAGTGGTTTTAGTAACTGGCTTCACCGATACAGTTAGTATTCTTTTTTTTCTTTTCTTTGCCGTTCAGTTTTCTAAATAGACACTCAAACCTACTCCGTGATCTTCTAAACTGTTATTCCTAACTCTTCTGTAGCTTTTTCTTGGGCCTAGGTTACTTTTCTGTAAAACCAATAAATAAAATATTAAACCTATCAGTTTCCATTCACAGTCTTTTTCTTAGTGTCTATCCAGCTTCTTTTGCTTCAACTTAATCAAATTTGTTTGCAATGTCTTTTGGCTTTCAGGGTGGCTCTAATAATTCAGAATTCAAGTTGCACACATTTTCTAGTGTAACGTTCAGATCAGTGTTTAGATAACAGGACCATTCAGGTGCAGAGTACCTATGACAAAATACTTGACCACCAGATCTCCCTATGTGTGTCATGGTGACATATGTTCTTTTTCCTACATTCAGTTGCTGACATATTACATACCTGTTACAGATCTCATCTGTAAACAGCTTGAACCAGCATTTCTACCAACTCTGAATAGTCTCAATATGGCATCTCTCCCCAAAAGTGTATAACCTTGATAATATTGTGTCATTGGAAAGAACAAGCTATCAGGCAACAGCGGCCTTCTGTCAGCTGACATCCAAATGTAATTGCCATTTTTCTCACATCCTCCTCTTACTCATCCATTCTGCTTTGCCTCTGACACATTTTCCTGTACTCGTTTCAATTCATCCCACGTGTCAGTGACTTTCTTCAACATGGTAATATAACTGCCTTCTTTAGACTCCCATATGAAAGCTCCATTAAAAGTACAAGCCAATAGTGCACAATATCTTGCTACTCAGGCAACATATCGGTTGCCCATGGCAATGTATAATCATCCATTTTTGTGACTTTTTGTAGTAATTTTCTCAACAAGATATTGGTTGAAGAGATGTTTATTTGTAAAAAAGACTACACAGCTGATCATCTGCTGGCCACATCCATCTTCAAAGACAGTTAGATGCAAGGTTGAAACATAACATTCTATATGTGACCTATAGCCGTGACATCATAGACACAGTGACAGCAATAAGCAGAAGCATAATGAATACTTATATTAACCAAGAGAATAATTAATACTACATACCATTTGACAAAGAATATAACATACCTATGTTTCTCCAATCTAGGGAAGACAAACAAAACAACAAAAGAGAACACACTAAAAAATGTAATCAAGAAACCTCAGAGGAGTAACAGAAAATCTAGAGCTCTTCCTCCGTTGTCCAAAAGAAGGAGTCAAAGAACTCTCTTGATCATTTAAAGTATGAGCTTTGAGAGTAGGACAAAATCTGGTCTTGACCACTTTGGATAAATTTCACCAACAACCACCCTCCACCTAAACTGCATTATTGCAGATTCTAATAACTTTGACAGTTTCACCAAATTTACATTTCCTTTTCTGGTGTGCACAGAACTCTTGATACGAACAAAATCACCAATACACAGAGAAACCATCTTCACACTTTTCTTCTTGTCAAACCATTCTTTTTCTTTTCTCTGTGCAATATCAGAATTTGTCTTGACAGTTTCCACAAGGGATTCAAGAATAGTAAGAGAATCTAACCATTTCCCCATCCATCCAGGTCGAAAACTGGTATTAGCTTTTCTTCCCCTTAAAACCTCAAAAGGAGAAGTTTTAGTGGATGAGTGAGGTGTGGTTCTGTAAAACCACAACATACTTTCGAGTGAACACAAAACATCATGTCTACTATTCACAGCCCATTTGACACACTCACCCACAACCCTGTTCATTCTCTCCACAAGACCATTGGTCTGTGGGTGATACAAAGAGCTTCTAAGATGTTTATTACCACAAGAACCAAGAAAGGGCTGAAATTCATCACTCAAAAATTGAGTTCTATTATCAGAAACTAAAAACTGAGGGAATGCTTCCCTCAAAAATATTTCTTTGAGAAATTTGACAATACTGGAAGAACTAACCTCCCTGACAACTTTAATTTCTGGCCATTTAGAAGTATAGTCTATCAAAACAATAATGAACCTCATTCCCAAAGGTAAAATCTCATATGTTCCCATGATGTAAATGTGTGTGTATGATGTATGAAGCTTATATAGCGCATGACTTACCCTGGGGCATCTCCGCGCTTGCTTAGGGAACCCGTCCTGGTATTCCCCTGTGAGATAACCCTGGCAGGGTATCCACAAGGTGAAAGCCAGGCATCCCACCGCGAGGGGCCGATGTGGAGATTAAGCAAGCTATTGCCCAGAGTCGCAGAGTGTGAACCCGTGAGTCGAGAAGGCACCGGAGCGAGAATTATCGAGTCCGTGGAATTATTGAGCCCAAGACCCGCCGAGGCGGGGAATTGAACCCTGGTCCAGGGCCAAACTCAAGCTCCAGGTCTGCCGCCTCTAACCCCTGAGCCACACTTCTCCACTGTAAATTCCCACTTTGACCCATGGACCAGATGGGCACTCAATAGGAGATACAGGTGGTGTGACAACTGTAAGTGTTTTCTCTGATGAACAACACACAGAACAGTTTTCAACTGTCGTACTGATTTCAACATCCATACTGGGCCACCAAATATCTTGGCGGACACGCCGTTTAGTAAGAGTAATGCCCAAATGTCCATCATAAGCTTCTCATATAATGGTAGATCTAAGGGAATGATGTGGAATAAGCTTATCACACCTCATGAGTAAACCATCTTCTACTGATAATTTCGATTCTATTTTCCAATATGGTTGAAGTATGATCGGTAAAGATTTCTCTTTAGGCCAGCCATTTTTGACATACGTGCTCACTTGTTTGAGGATACTATCCCCTGACAGAGCTGTCCTCCAATCTCCCTCAGGACCAACTGCCAGAACGGGAATATCAAGAGAAGCCACAAAACAATCTTCAGCATCTTCTTCATTTAAATCCTGAAAAATGGCCCCCTCACTAAACCCACTACTCTGTGGAAATCGTGAAAAAAAATCAGCTCTTGTGTTCTTTCCCCCAGCAAAATGTATTACCTCGAATTGATACTGAAGAAGTTTGCTGACCATTCTGACAATCCTTGGTGTACAACATTTCCCTGGACCAGAAGTCAATATTGAAACACGTGGCTTATGATCAGTAATCAAATGAAAGTGTCTTCCCCACACATAAGGCTGAAATGTAGCAATAGCCCATAAGCAAGCAAGCAACTCTTTCTCAATGACAGAGTACTGAACTTCGGCACTCCTGAGTACTCTTGAAGCAAATGCAACAGGGTTTTCTTGATTTCCACACTGCTGTGAAAGAATAGCCCCTAGTCCAACCTGACTAGCATCAATAGTTATGCAACATGGTAGGTCAGGATCAAAAGGAGCAAGGGCATCACTCTCCTTTAAGCAACACTTAACTTCCTTAAAAGCACAAACACACTCTGGATACCACAAAAATGTCGATTAACTTTTAAGAAGATTACTAATAGGTCTGACCTTTGATGCCTAATTAGGAATAAATCTTGAGTAATAGTCCAACAAACCTAATAAAGATTTAACACCAGTTTTGTCTTTGGGCACTGGAGCATTCAGGAAAGCATCAATAAGACCTTGTCTGGGCTTGATTGCTTCAAAGATAACAGATGACCAAGGTATTCTATTTCATTACAAGAGAACTTACATTTCTCAGTTTTGAGTACAACACAATTTTTCTTAAAAATCTCTAAAACATTTCTGACAGTGGTATCATGTGAATCATTGTCTTTTGCATAAATAAGCATGTCATCTTGAAAAACAAGAACCCCTTCTACATCTCACAACATGTTCTGCATCACCCTCTGGAACACTGATACGGCAGAGGCTAACCCAAAAGGCATCCTCCCATAGCGAAAAGTTCCAAGCGGGGACACGAACGCTGTTAAGGAACGAGGATCAGGATGTAGTTCTATCTGATGGTAGCGCAAACCAAATCCAGCTTAGAAAAAATATGTGCACCCTTTATACTCGAAAATAGGTCAGTGATCCTAGGTAAAGGGTGAGAATCAACCCAGATTTCTTTGTTTAAGGACCTGAGATCCACACACACATGCAATTTTCCATGACGTTTTCGAGCGACAACAAGAGGCGACAACCAAAGGGAAGATTCGGTAGGTTCAATAATACCTTTGTCGCATAATGCTAAACGTTCCTTATTGAGGTCTTCCCTGATGCTAAAAGGAACTCCTCTACGTTTGTGCTTAGCAGGGATAGCTTCATCCCTGACATTATATTATTTTATGTTTGAACGCTGTAAATTTTCCCAGATCATTGCCAAATACTGATGGAAACTCAGTTTTCCACTTGGTAGATTCTTCTTCACATGTGACTAACATGACTTGTTCTTTTGTTCCTGATCTTAGAATCATGCCAAAAAGGCCCTGGTGAAACCACCCAAGAATGTTGAGACACATTTGACTAAGAATATAACACCTTGATAATATTTAACTACTGCAATTTTTCCAATAGGTACTTGACATGGATTCTGTAAGGGAGTAAGAAAGGTGCACAGACAAAATATCGATTTTTAAATATCGATATACAAAAATATCGAAGTTTAAATATCGATATACAAAAATATCGAAGGTAAGTAATATCGACAGTCTAAATATCGATATTGGTATGATATCAGTAATATCGAAGTTGTAAATATCGATGTCAATAATATCGAAATTAATAACTTTGATGTTACTAATATCAATTTTTAAATAAATTTAGTGTATATTATATTGTATTTATTATGTTTTATTATTTATTTTTAATGTAATTTAATTAAATATTGTCTTTTACTACTGTAGCGGGTTGTGGGTTTATAGGGGAATAGGGTGGGAAGTAATTTAATTATTTTAAATTAATTATTAATTAGTAGTCATTATTAATTAATTAATTGAGAATTAATTTTTAATTATTTTTAATTAATTGATTAATTGATAAATATGTTCTGTAGCGGGTTATGGGTTTATAGGGGAATAGGGTGGGAAGTAATTTAATAATAATTAATTAATTGATATATGTTTGTACATATTTTAATTAATAATTAATTGGTAATTAATTTATATTAATTAGTTAATTATTTTATTATAATTTTTTACATATTTAGAATTATTAATTAGTTGGTAATTAATGAATATTAATTATTTAATTACATTAATTATAGTAATTTTTTTATATATAATGTATTGTAATTCTTATTTAATTAATTGGGCAAAATAATATTAATTATTAAATTAAATTAATTACACCAAATGTGCTAATATATTTACTTTATTGTTATTGTTAATTAATAATTAATTGGTAATTAAATAATATTAATTAATTTTGGGTACAGGGGTATTTTTAGGGTTCAGGGTCAGTTTTCAGTTCATGGGTAAAGGGGTATTTTTAGGGTTCAGGGTCAGTTTTCAGTTTTTGGGTAAAGGGGTATTTTTAGGGTTCAGGGTCAGGTTTCAGTTTTTGGGTAAAGGGGTATTTTTAGGGTTCTGGGTCAGTTTTCAGTTTTTGGTTAAAGGGGTATTTTTAGGGTTCTGGGTCAGTTTTCAGTTCATGGGTAAAGGGGTATTTTTTAGGGTTCAGGGTCAGTTTTCAGTTTTTGGGTAAAGGGGTATTTTTAGGGTTTAGGGTCAGTTTTCAGTTTTTGGGTAAAGGGGTATTTTTAGGGTTCAGGGTCAGTTTTCAGTTTTTGGGTAAAGGGGTATTTTTAGGGTTCAGGGTCAGTTTTCAGTATTTGGGTAAAGGGGTATTTTTAGGGTTCAGGGTCAGTTTTGGGTTTTTGGGGTACAGGCGTACAGGGTAAAAACAAAAAAATATTACATTAAATCAAATAAATTAGATGAAAAAAATTAAAATTACTTTAAATTTTTAAGTGTTTTATTTATTTTAAATGTATATGTATTAGTTTTAATTTTGTTTTAATATTTTTATTTAATAGTTGTAAAATTATATGTATTTAAATATTATTTTTACATTATTATTAATACATTTAAAAAAACGATATTTTTGATTACGATATTTTTGTACTACGATATTATTTTTCGATATTTTTGTACTTACCTTAATGAAGATAGGATTCCGATATTTTTGCTGTCGATATTTTTGCTCCGATATTTTTGCATGTCGATATTCTGTCTGTCGATATTATGTCAGACATTCAGTAAGAAAACCACACATGTCTATAGTTGCCCAAAATCATGAAATACACCAAACCTGTATTGGCTGTCAGTAAATATATAGACCACCCACTTTTTTGCAGTTAAATAGCAGGCTCTGGTAAGTGCGATTCATTTAGCAACTTGTGTGTGAAACACTGTTTGAAGCCATGATGCTTCTATAACATAATTTATAGTGCACACTGCAAATACTGCTCTTAGTGTGCCATAGTTTCCTCTTAAACATGAACCATCCACAAATAACACATGGTCGGGCTCAATTAGAGGTTCATCCTTAATATCAGGATGGAGTTTAGTGCATAGTTCTGTGAGATCTAGCAATCATGGTCATATTCATCACATTTATCATTAATTTCCTTTACAGGCAGTAATGTGGAAGGGTTTAAACTTGTACAAAGTTTTAATGATATATGTTCTGCAGACAAAAAACTCTGCTCATAACGGGTGAATCTGTTATGAGTCAGGTCTTGGGGTTTAGTTTACCTCATCAATAGCTCCACAGAGTGTGGGACCATAACAAATAAAGAGTTTCCCATCAATATGTTTTCGCTTTTTTCCAAACTAGTATTTACTGCGGCTACCGCTTTTAGACAACCGGGAAGACCTGCCGCTACAGGATCAAGTGTACTGGAAAACTAAGCTATATGCATTCGAGCTCCTTCATGCATTTGTGTCAAAACAGAGAGAGCGCACAAATCTTTCTCACGGCAAAATTAAAAGAATTATTTTGTATAGTCAGGCATTCGTAGTGCCAGGGAACAAGATAATTTATCTTCCAGTTCCAGGAATGCTTTTGTATATTCGTTGTCCCATGTAATCTGATCTTAAAATCTGTGTGTCAACCTCAGTAGAGGTTTTGACATTAAGGAAAAGTTTAGTATCCACTGCCTACAGTAGCCAACCATTCCTAGGACCATTCTGCCTTTCTCTTGAGTTCAGGGCGGATTCATCTGTAAGATGGCTTCCACGCTTTCTGATGACACCTTCCTAGCTCCCTTCACAATAATGTGTCCCAGATATTGAAATTCTTTATGACAGTATTTCAGTTTACCTGGAGACACTATGGGCTCGATTCCGATCCGGTAAAAAAATCCACCGTACGATTCGTATTCGTAGCCCTTTCCGTACGAATCGTACCCGTCCGTCTGAGTCGCGTAGTACGATCCGCATTCCGTGAATCCGTCCGAATCGTTGCGATGCGTACGTATTGCAAGGCTGAGACTGTGAACCGTACGACTCGTACACACGCCGTACGACCCGACGAGTACGATCCGGACCGGGGAATCAGGACGCGATTCGTACGGTCCACGTCAGGTAAGGGCGATTCGTACGGAAAAGCGCACGATTACATACACCCCGTACAGCGCGGACCCCCCCCATGATTGCAGGGGAACGGCACGTACCCCTGCGATCATGGGGTGTACGAGCCTTACCCCCATTGTACGATCGGTGTACGATCGGTGTACGAGCCGTACCCCCATTGTACGATAGGTGTACGAGCCGTACCCCATGTACGATCGGTGTACGAGCCGTACCCCATGTACGATAGGTGTACGAGCCGTACCCCATGTACGATCGGTGTACGAGCCGTACCCCATGTACGATAGGTGTACGAGCCGTACCCCATGTACGATCGGTGTACGAGCCGTACCCCATGTACGATAGGTGTACGAGCCGTACCCCATGTACGATCGGTGTACGAGCCGTACCCCATGTACGATGGGGGTACGGCTCGTACACCGATCGTACATGGGGTACGGCTCATACACCTATCGTACAATGGGGGTACGGCTCGTACACCGATCGTACATGGGGTACGGCTCGTACACCTATCGTACATGGGGTTCGGCTCGTACACCGATCGTACATGGGGTACGGCTCGTACACCTATCGTACAATGGGGGTATGGCTCGTACACTCCATGATCGCAGGGGTACGGTGCGTACCCCTGCGATCATGGGGGGTACGCACCGTACCCGGGGGGGACGTTCCGTACCTGTTTTGGCACGAACTCTGCTTTTACGGCTGTTTTCAGCTCCCGTAGAAAAAGGGTCGTACGGTGCGTACCCGACACGTATCGTACTTGCTGGGTCGTAAAAACCAGCCGTGAACCGTACAGATGTCGCGTACAGCAGGTTCCAAGGGAGAATCGTACGGAGATTAGAGTCGTACGGTGTCTTGTACGACTCGTACGGAGTACGGCTCCTGGTACGAATCGTACTTCGTCGTACATACGGGGGACGTTGCAGGGTACGATTCGTACGGGAAAAACGCTCCGAACGGCTATTCGGAGCGGTTTTTCCCGAATCGGAATCGACCCCTATGTGTCCATTTTCAGCCAGGTGATTCAGGAGCTCAATGGTGTCAAGTTTACATGCATCGTGTGTTTCTGAGGCCACAAGCAGGTCATTTATATACCGAACAAGGGTAGACTTACAGGGCATCTGTAGGATTTGTAGATTTCTTTATAGGATCTGATTGAAAAGTGATGGAATCTCTGTATACCCTTATGGGACATAACACTGTATTAATACCTTCTGCTGGAACACAAAGGATAAAATGTACTGGCTTTTTTCATGCAAGGGCACTGAGAATAAAGCTTGGTATAAATCAATGACAGTACACCATTCTGCTGTACATGGTATTTGAAAGAATACAGGGGCTGGATTCAGTACCACAGGACAAGAGGGCATCACTATCTCTTTCACCTTTCTCAAATCCTGAACTATTCTGTATTTACCATTGGGCTTCTGTAAACCCATATTTGGGGAATTACATGGATTCCCAATAATTTCCCTCAAAATCCCTTTCTGTAACATATCCTCTATCACAGGTTTTATTCCTGCAATGGTCTCTGGAGTTAAATGATATGGTGGCGTTCTGGGATAGATAGCATTTGGCTACACATTTACTCTGACGGGTTCTACACCTTTGATTAGTCTGATATCTGTTTCTGTGAAATCCCATACCTCTGCATTCACAGTTACTCTCAACTACTCAGGTAATGCATCAATGGTCAATAAGGGGAACATCCTACTTCGGCTTGTTGTTTATTTAATTTAAAATCAAAATCCTCTTTGTGTTTGAAACACAAAACCATCCGGTGTTCAATAAATGATGCAATTTTATTTGCACAGGAGATCTCTCCATAACAAATTCATAGGACTGGTGTTGCACATAACAAATTGATGCTTTTGTCTAAACGTACCTATTTTTACTTGGGCAGTCTCTGAAACTGAATTCAGTATCTGCTTATTTGTAACTCCGACTACCTGGATGGTTTTCCGTGAGAGAGGTAGATCCTGGACTTCCACTGTTCTCAAAGTAGAATGAGTTGCTTCTGTATTGATGAGAAATGATGCAGGATGGCCATAAACCTCAGCATCTACATACGGGCCACTTTGGTCTACCTCTAAAATTGCGCCAAGCATGCAACCTTCGTCCCCTCTCAGGCACGAGAGGGGAGAAATGAATTATCAGAAATGAAGTGATCGGTTTCAAGTAAAGGGAATTGTTGCAATGAGTTCTGGCTTGGATTTTGAAATTGCTGTGCAGCATTCTGAAATTATGGCATCAGATTTTGAAATTGGGGCATGGCGGTTTGAAATGGGTTTGCATTCATTTTTGGCATTTGATTTAAGTTTAATATAGGATTCACCATCTATCTAGGCACAGGAATTATCATTTCGACTTGTCCCTGCCCTGGCATTTGCATCTGTTGCCTAGGTATTTTTGGAACTAGCACCCCTCACAGTGTTTGCATATTTTCTCCGGCATTTTCAGGATGAAATCAATTTTCTTGCTTCCAATGTCCAATTCTATGGCAGACGTGACAAGAAGTA
>NW_028251101.1:0-12612 GCF_964263255.1 Lissotriton vulgaris | reverse complement strand
AGAGGGTGGCTGTGGGCTGCACTACGTTGGTAGTACGAAGCTGCAGGTGCATGCCAAGATATTGCAGCATCTCAGGGCAATTGTCAACAACGACCCTGCTTATCCAGTGGCAAGACATTTTAGAACAACACATAATAATGATCTAAGTTGTTTGTATTATTTTGTCATAAATGCAGTAGCGCCCTTATGCAGAGGGGGAGACAGGGAGAAGCTGTTAAGGAGATTGGAAACTAAAACCATAATTGAGTTGGACAGCAAAAACCTGAATGGGCTCAATAGTACAGAAGATCCGCATTACTGTCTGTGATCTATATATAAGTGAAAAAATCAATATAAGCATTAGCACGCACATGAGATATTCCAGAGGTTTTTAGCTAGATGTCTTATACATATAATGAATTATAACGTAACTAAGAAAGACCACAAAAATTAAAACTCTCTTTTTGCTAGAGTATAAAGTGAGAGGGAATAAAACTTCTCAAACGAAAAAACTATTGTAACAAATTTATGGGTATTTTTTAATGATATATATCTGCACTTCACTTCAAGTACTTTATATTTCATAAGCACTTTAAGCCACCTCGAGTAGGTATAGGTATTGGGCAGTATAATGCATTTATGCAGTTACAATAATTCTCAAATGAAATTTTGGACTTTAAATGTAAGGAAAGAACATTGTTGTGCAGTAAGTTATTTCATTTTAATGTGTACAGACTCATAGTAAGTCATTAAGCTAGATATATCTGCTTATAAGAATTTTATTATGGTTGATATATTTATGGTTTTAGAATTATTCATATATATAGTAAATGACATTTTGACAGATTAGCAAAATATGTACATATTATGAAATTACTTTGATAAAATAGAGATGCACAGTATTATTTATAGCTATTTTTTGCACAAGAGATACTGAATTTATTCAGGGATTTATAGCAAACTGGCATTTAAGCCGATCAGGAGTATGAAAAGCTACATTAGTCCATTGTTTACATGAGTAAATTGTTTACATTTCTGTATGCCTTACAAAATTACGAAGGTGTATATAGACAGTACTGCACTTTCAGAATAAGAGGCGAATGCACAAGTATGTTTTCTATGTTTTTTGCTTAAAGCATATCACGTGATGTGTGCACGGTGAGCGGGCAGTTTGAAACTAAGTTTAAAATGCCTCATTTGCTGCTAAAAACTTGGGTGTGAGCAAGAGCACGGCTGTGCTTGAAACGCGTCGCAGCGGAGCAGGGCGTTAATTAAAAAGACCTTACTGCCTGATTCCTGTGGTCCGTCCCTTTATTTCCTGTGTTCGGGTGCTGAAGGATTGTTGCTGTTATATATATATATAGATATTACCTACTGACGGTCGCCAGTAGGTATATATAGTTAGGATTTTTTCTCTATGGGACTTTTGAAAATTCTATGTCTAATAACTTTGGCGTTTGTGGACTGAATCGGCTGAAAATTTCAGGAAAATGGCACATTTTGTTTCTGAGCAGCCCCTGAAAATATGGGGGGGTTTCGTCAAGGGGGAGCTGAGAAAAAAGGGGGGGTCCCAAAACGCGTTTTTAACATTGAGTTTTCCATAGGGCGTTTGGCCTCACTTTTAGCTCGAACGGCTGAATGGATTTGCACGAAACTTGGCAAAATTGTAGGGACTGTTAGCCCGATGTGCCTTTGCTGGGTCTCAATATATGTGCTCCAGTGGATTTTGAGAAATTAACGTTTTAAAAAACAGATATATCTGTGTCAGCGTCCCGGGTAGCGCTCCGGTTCGCGTACTTTTCGCGTAACGGAACTTTACGAAGCGAAGCTGATTGGCTCTCCGGTGTCTGCCGCCATCTTGTCTCTCGGTAGGATCGAGAGACAAGAGGAGGCCAAAACAAAGGGGGAAATGAAGGAAAGGGGGCAAGGTAGACCCCTTCTGACCCCCTAGGATTGATGAGGGGGATATTAAAGTACCCCGAGGGGCAAAAAAAAAAAAAAAATTGAGATTTTTCGCCTTAGAGACGCGTCCCGGTATGCGAACCGGGCAGCTAATCGGGCAGCTAACCGGCAGCGTAACGGGAGTATGAGGAGAAGCTGATTGGCTGTCAACATTGTAAACAGTCCGGTCCGAAGCGGCCCCCATCTTGTCTCTCGGTAGGATCGAGAGACAAGAGGTGGAAAAAAAAAGGTGTAAATGAAGGAAAGGGGTAAGGTAGACCCCTCCTGACCCCCTAGGATTGATGAGGGGGCTATTAAAGTTCCCCGCGGGGCAAAAGAAATATAAATTGCGATTTTTCGCTGTAGAGGCGCTTCCCGGTACGCCAACCGGGCAGCTAACCGGCAGCGTAACGGGAGTCCGACATCTTGTGTTTTTGGAGCGTCCGGTTTGTGTAGCGGGTAGCGTTCTGGTAAGCGTAACAAGGGGAAAACCAAGAGAAACAGTAAAATAAAATTTAAAGGAATAGATTTCCACCAAACTTGGCAAAATTGTAGGGACTGTTTGTTTGATGTGCCTTTGCAAGGCCTCAAGATATGTGCACGTGTGGATTTTGTCTAATTAAGGTTAAAAAAATATATATATATCTGTAAGCGTGCTCCGGCGCGCTTACGTTACGGGTTTTGTTTGCGCTGCAGAGACGATACGTCAAGGTTATGCGACGCGTCATGAGGCGTCTCACGTGGCTACGTGATATGCCACGTAATAAAGAATATATTTTACAGCTATAGATATTAGCTTTTAAAAAAACAATGAAATTCACTGAAAAAACCATAGGTTATAGACCATATATAGTTAGGAATTTGCATTTACAAAACCTTGAAAATTCACTGAAAAAACCATAGGTTATAGACCATATATAGTTAGGGATTAGCATTTACAAAACCTTATTTTACTCGCACAAAACCATTGAAATTCCCTTAGATAGTTAGTTGCACTAACTATATATCGCGCACCCGCAATCCACTGCTGATGATGTCACATATTACATCATTCATGACATGGTCAGTGACATCACTGATGACAACTCTCACATGGACTGTGTTTTACATATGTACTTACTTTGACATGTAGCACTGAGATATCCATTCACTCACCAATACACTCATGCACACAGTCAACAGTCCATATAGCTGTTTCCACCTGCACTTTTGAACCCATACATCTAGTGAATCAACTGCTCACACATCTATGCACATCTATGCACAGAGTCATACACCTCCCAGCCACCCACACACATACTCAGTCTCCCATACAAATACTTGGGCAACCATTCAATAACCCATATAGTTACTCATATAGCTACTGATTTAAACATGCAGCAGTTTACAGAACAACATACATAATGATGCACAAATTAAGACAGTTTAGTCACTAACCCATGCACTCAGTGAGACACATTTAACCATTCTCTCATACTGTCAGTCATGCACCTACTAAATCCTTCATCCAGACACTTATATATCCACTCATTTTCAATATGTAAGACATAATTTAACGTCATCAGTGATGTCATTTGAGATGTCATCAGTGATGTCATCAGTGATGTCACTGACCATGTCATGAATGGTCTATAACCTATGGTTTTTTCAGTGAATTTTCAAGGTTTTGTAAATGCAAATTCCTAACTATATATGGTCTATAACCTATGGTTTTTTCAGTGAATATATATATATATATATATATATATATATATATATATATACATATATATTCACTGAAAAAACCATAGGTTATAGACCATATATAGTTAGGAATTCGCATTTACAAAACCTTATTTTACTCACACAAAACCATTGAAATTCCATATATAGTTAGTTGCACTAACTATATATCGCGCACCCGCAATCCACTGCTGATGATGTCACATATTACATCATTCATTACATGGTCAGTGACATCACTGATGACATCACTGATGACATCTCAAATGACATCACTGAAGACATCTCAAATGACATCACTGATGACATCACTGATGACATCACTGATGATATCATTCATGTGATAATACGATGAACCTCTTCAGACTCTAATATAACCTTAGATACAATCAGTGTAAACAGACACTCACAGACTGTCACTCATCCATGGAGTTACTCACACACCTAGTCAGTCATGCAAAGAATCAATCACACCTCCATTTCCTCAACTATACAGTTATACAAACTTTACTTATTCAAACATATACTAACACATATTTACTCTCTTATACAATCCCTGATACAAGTTCACAATGATCCATACAGCCACTCACACATTCACTGGCTCTTATGCACAGTTATTTATATATGTCAACTCTCACATGTACTGTGTTTTACTAATGTACTTACTTTGACATGTAGCACTGAGATATCCATTCACTCACCAATACACTCATGCACACAGTCAACCGCCCATACAGCTGTTTCCACATGCACTTTTGAAACCATACATCTAGTGAATCAACTGCTCACACATCTATGCACAGAGTCATACACCTCCCAGCCACCCACACACACACTCAGTCTCCCATACAAATACTTGGGCAACCAATCAATAACCCATATAGTTACTCATATAGCTACTTATCAACACATGCAACAGTTTACAGAACAACAGACATAATGATGCACAAATTAAGACAGTTTAGTCACTAACCCATGCACTCAGTGAGACACATTTAATCACTCACTCATACAGTCAGTCATGCACCTACTAAATCCTTCATCCAGACACTTATACATCCACTCATTATTCAATATGTAAGACATATTTTAACTTTACAGAAACATACAGTCACTGGATGTTGTCATCAGTGATGTCATCAGTGATGTCATTTGAGATGTCATCAGTGATGTCATCAGTGATGCCACTGACCATGTCATGAATGATGTAATATGTGACATCATCAGCAGTGGATTGCGGGTGCGCAATATATATTTAGTGCAACTAACTATATATGGAATTTCAATGGTTTTGTGTGAGTAAATTAAGGTTTTGTAAATGCGAATTCCTAACTATATATGGTCTATAACCTATGGTTTTTTCAGTGAATTTTCAAGGTTTTGTAAATGCTAATTCCTAACTATATATGGTCTATAACCTATGGTTTTTTCAGTGACTTTTCAAGGTTTTGTAAATGCTAATTCCTAACTATATATGGTCTATAGCCTATGGTTTTTTCAGTGAAAATATATATATACATACATATATAAACATATATCATCTGTATATCTATATAAATACAAACATAAATGCATGCATACATATACTTATATGCATACAGATGCATGTTATTTACATGAAAGTTGAAAAAACACTAATAAAAGCAAAGCTAAAAAGCCACCTCATTACAAACAGAATGGCTTTAACTTAAACGAGGGCGAGATCTATTGCATTTTCAATGCTTGTTTACTTTGGTTCCATCAAGAAGGCATTCAGATGTGTCACACATTTGCCATACATTCTGAATGTTAGCACTCTAGTTGCACATTAGATCACTGTAGTAAAGCTACTGCTCACCAGGGACGTCTGCTGTTGGTATTCAAAGTGCATGTTTCAGTCTGCATGTCAGAATTTTTTTAATGAAATAGAAGAGGATTTGAGAAGTCACTCAAAATGAGCCCTAATTTTTCTTTCTGAAGCACTAATCATACTTTCTATGGCAAAATTAACCCCCTCATGTTGTTCCTTTTTAAATTGAGTGTTTTCAGACTTACCACTTCATTCCAATCAAGATGGCTTCTGGTGTGCCATACTTTTGTCATAAGTAAGACTGTTAGCGCTCTAGTTGTTCTTTAGAACACTCTGGGACATTCTGTCATTGGGCTATACTTGGGGTACATCTGGGTGATATTTGGGCTACATTTAGGCTCTTTTGTCTCTGGTGGCCATCTTGGGAGACTGTATGTCAGAATTTTTTAATGAAATTGAAGAGGGTTTGAGAAGTCACTCAAAATGTGCCCTAATTTTTCTTTCTGCAGCACTAATCATAATCCATATGGCAAAATATACCCCCTCATTTTGTTCCTTTTTAAATTAAATGTTTTAAGAGTTACCACTTTATTCCAATCAAGATGGCTTCAGGTGTGCCATACCTTTGTAATAAGTAGGACTGTTAGCGCTCTAGTTGTTCTTTAGAACACTCTGGGACATTCTGTCATTGGGCTATACTTGGGCTACATCTGGGTGATATTTGGGCTACATTTGGGCTCTTTTGTCTCTGGTGGCCATTTTGGGAGACTGCATGTCAGAATGTTTTAATGAAATAGAAAAGGATTTGAGAAGTCACTCAAAATGTGCCCTAATTTTTCATTCTGCAGCACTAATCATACTTTCTATGGCAAAATATACCCCCTCATGTTGTTTCTTTTTAAATTAAATGTTTTAAGAGTTACCACTTTATTCCCATCACGATGGCTCCAGGTGTGCTATACCTTTGTAATAAGTAGGACTGTTAGCGCTCTAGTTGTTCTTTAGAACACTCTGGGACATTCTGTCATTGGGCTATACTTGGGCTACATCTGGGTGATATTTGGGCTACATTTGGGCTCTTTTGTCTCTGGTGGCCATTTTGGGAGACTGCATGTCAGAATGTTTTAATGAAATAGAAAAGGATTTGAGAAGTCACTCAAAATGTGCCCTAATTTTTCATTCTGCAGCACTAATCATACTTTCTATGGCAAAATATACCCCCTCATGTTGTTTCTTTTTAAATTAAATGTTTTAAGAGTTACCACTTTATTCCAATCAAGATGGCTTCAGGTGTTCCATACCTTTGTAATAAGTAGGACTGTTAGCGCTCTAGTTGTTCTTTAGAACACTCTGGGACATTCTGTCATTGGGCTATACTTGGGCTACATCTGGGTGATATTTGGGCTACATTTGGGCTCTTTTGTCTCTGGTGGCCATTTTGGGAGACTGCATGTCAGAATGTTTTAATGAAATAGAAAAGGATTTGAGAAGTCACTCAAAATGTGCCCTAATTTTTCATTCTGCAGCACTAATCATACTTTCTATGGCAAAATATACCCCCTCATGTTGTTTCTTTTTAAATTAAATATTTTAAGAGTTACCACTTTATTCCAATCAAGATGGCTTCAGGTGTGCCATACCTTTGTAATAAGTAGGACTGTTAGCGCTCTAGTTGTTCTTTAGAACACTCTAGGAGGCTGCAGTAGAACACAATGGAATCAACTGACAGTCTCTGTCCTTGTTGGATGTACAAGTTTTACTGAGAATGTCAGACTTCATTTTCACATGACTGAGAAAGATAATGTGAATTTACAGAAAATATGCTTTCAGTTTAGCTTATAGATCCCCTTCCAAACCACTGTGGGAAAATCATGAGATATTAGTTTTCTTTCAAACAATATTCATGATATCACAGCAGAAGGTTTTTTCACATGGTAAAATCACCTTAGAACCCACCACAATTCCTAAAACGAGTATGGTACCATCAACAAATGATTTATAATGTAACTAAAGTCCTAAAACCCTCTATTAACTACAATGCTTTTTAATGAGGTGCTATCATGTATATTGGTCCCAAGATGGCTGCCAACACTTCTTGGATGAAGTGCTGACAGCCAATCAGATCAGATGTGTGGTTAGGCTCCGCCCAGATATATATCTTTTTTTGAACCTAAATTACTCAAAATCCACTGGAGCACATATATTGAGACCTAGCAAAGGCACATCGAGCTAACAGTCCCTACAATTTTGCCAAGTTTCGTGCAAATCCATTCAGCCGTTCGAGCTAAAAGTGAGGCCAACCGCCCTATGGAAATTAACATGGGAAAAACGCGTTTTGGGACCCCCCTTTTTTCTTGGCCCCCCCTTGATGAAACCCCCCCAAATTGTCGGGGGCTGCTCAGAAACAAAATGTTCCATTTTCCTGAAAATTTCAGCCAATTCCGTCCACAAACGCCAAAGTTATTAGACATAGAATTTTCAAAAATCCCATAGAGAAAAAATCCTAACTATATATACCTACTGGCGACCGCCAGTAGGTAATACATATATATATATATATTCACTGAAAAAACCATAGGTTATAGACCATATATAGTTAGGAATTCGCATTTACAAAACCTTATTTTACTCACACAAAACCATTGAAATTCCATATATAGTTAGTTGCACTAACTATATATCGCGCACCCGCAATCCACTGCTGATGATGTCACATATTACATCATTCATGACATGGTCAGTGACACCACTGATGACATCACTGATGACATCTCAAATGACATCACTGATGACATCTCAAATGACATCACTGATGACATCACTGATGACATCTCATTTGACATTACTGATCACATCACTGATGATATCATTCATGTGATAATACGATGAACCTCTTCAGACTCTAATATAACCTTAGATACAATCAGTGTAAACAGACACTCACAGACTGTCACTCATCCATGGAGTTACTCACACACCTAGTCAGTCATGCAAAGAATCAATCACACCTCCATTTCCTCAACTATACAGTTATACAAACTTTACTTATTCAAACATATACTAACACATATTTACTCTCTTATACAATCCCTGATACAAGTTCACAATGATCCATACAGCCACTCACACATTCACTGGCTCTTATGCACAGTTATTTATATATGTCAACTCTCACATGTACTGTGTTTTACTAATGTACTTACTTTGACATGTAGCACTGAGATATCCATTCACTCACCAATACACTCATGCACACAGTCAACCGCCCATACAGCTGTTTCCACATGCACTTTTGAAACCATACATCTAGTGAATCAACTGCTCACACATCTATGCACAGAGTCATACACCTCCCAGCCACCCACACACACACTCAGTCTCCCATACAAATACTTGGGCAACCAATCAATAACCCATATAGTTACTCATATAGCTACTTATCAACACATGCAACAGTTTACAGAACAACAGACATAATGATGCACAAATTAAGACAGTTTAGTCACTAACCCATGCACTCAGTGAGACACATTTAATCACTCACTCATACAGTCAGTCATGCACCTACTAAATCCTTCATCCAGACACTTATACATCCACTCATTCTTCAATATGTAAGACATATTTTAACTTTACAGAAACATACAGTCACTGGATGTTGTCATCAGTGATGTCATCAGTGATGTCATTTGAGATGTCATCAGTGATGTCATCAGTGATGTCACTGACCATGTCATGAATGATGTAATATGTGACATCATCAGCAGTGGATTGCGGGTGCGCGATATATAGTTAGTGCAACTAACTATATATGGAATTTCAATGGTTTTGTGTGAGTAAAATAAGGTTTTGTAAATGCGAATTCCTAACTATATATGGTCTATAACCTATGGTTTTTTCAGTGAATTTTCAAGGTTTTGTAAATGCTAATTCCTAACTATATATGGTCTATAACCTATGGTTTTTTCAGTGAATTTTCAAGGTTTTGTAAATGCTAATTCCTAACTATATATGGTCTATAGCCTATGGTTTTTTCAGTGAATATATATATATACATACATATATAAACATATATCATCTGTATATCTATATAAATACAAACATAAATGCATGCATGCATATACTTATATGCATACAGATGCATGTTATTTACATGAAAGTTGAAAAAACACTAATAAAAGCAAAGCTAAAAAGCCACCTCATTACAAACAGAATGGCTTTAACTTAAACGAGGGCGAGATCTATTGCATTTTCAATGCTTGTTTACTTTGGTTCCATCAAGAAGGCATTCAGATGTGTCACACATTTGCCATAAATTCTGAATGTTAGCACTCTAGTTGCACATTAGATCACTGTAGTAAAGCTACTGCTCACCAGGGACGTCTGCTGCTGGTATTCAAAGTGCATGTTTCAGTCTGCATGTCAGAATTTTTTTAATGAAATAGAAGAGGATTTGAGAAGTCACTCAAAATGAGCCCTAATTTTTCTTTCTGAAGCACTAATCATACTTTCTATGGCAAAATTAACCCCCTCATGTTGTTCCTTTTTAAATTGAGTGTTTTCAGACTTACCACTTCATTCCAATCAAGATGGCTTCTGGTGTGCCATACTTTTGTCATAGGTAAGACTGTTAGCGCTCTAGTTGTTCTTTAGAACACTCTGGGACATTCTGTCATTGGGCTATACTTGGGGTACATCTGGGTGATATTTGGGCTACATTTAGGCTCTTTTGTCTCTGGTGGCCATCTTGGGAGACTGTATGTCAGAATTTTTTTATGAGATTGAAGAGGGTTTGAGAAGTCACTCAAAATTTGCCTTAATTTTTCTTTCTGCAGCACTAATCATAATTCATATGGCAAAATATACCCCCTCATTTTAATCCTTTTTAAATTAAATGTGTTAAGAGTTACCACTTTATTCCAATCAAGATGGCTTCAGGTGTGCCATACCTTTGTAATAAGTAGGACTGTTAGCGCTCTAGTTGTTCTTTAGAACACTCTGGGACATTCTGTCATTGGGCTATACTTGGGCTACATCTGGGTGATATTTGGGCTACATTTGGGCTCTTTTGTCTCTGGTGGCCATTTTGGGAGACTGCATGTCAGAATTTTTTTATGAAATAGAAGAGGATTTGAAAAGTCACTCAAAATGTGCCCTAATTTTTCTTTCTGCAGCACTAATAATACCTTCTATTGCATAATATACCCCCTCATTTTGTTCCTTTTGAAATTAAATGTTTTAAGAGTTACCACTTTATTCCCATCACGATGGCTCCAGGTGTGCTATACCTTTGTAATAAGTAGGACTGTTAGCGCTCTAGTTGTTCTTTAGAACACTCTGGGACATTCTGTCATTGGGCTATACTTGGGCTACATCTGGGTGATATTTGGGCTACATTTGGGCTCTTTTGTCTCTGGTGGCCATTTTGGGAGACTGCATGTCAGAATGTTTTAATGAAATAGAAAAGGATTTGAGAAGTCACTCAAAATGTGCCCTAATTTTTCATTCTGCAGCACTAATCATACTTTCTATGGCAAAATATACCCCCTCATGTTGTTTCTTTTTAAATTAAATGTTTTAAGAGTTACCACTTTATTCCAATCAAGATGGCTTCAGGTGTGCCATACCTTTGTAATAAGTAGGACTGTTAGCGCTCTAGTTGTTCTTTAGAACACTCTGGGACATTCTGTCATTGGGCTATACTTGGGCTACATCTGGGTGATATTTGGGCTACATTTGGGCTCTTTTGTCTCTGGTGGCCATTTTGGGAGACTGCATGTCAGAATGTTTTAATGAAATAGAAAAGGATTTGAGAAGTCACTCAAAATGTGCCCTAATTTTTCATTCTGCAGCACTAATCATACTTTCTATGGCAAAATATACCCCCTCATGTTGTTTCTTTTTAAATGAAATGTTTTAAGAGTTACCACTTTAGTCCAATCAAGATGGCTTCAGGTGTGCCATACCTTTGTAATAAGTAGGACTGTTAGCGCTCTAGTTGTTCTTTAGAGCACTCTAGGAGGCTGCAGTAGAACACAAAGGAATCAACTGACAGTCTCTGTCCTTGTTGGATGTACATGCTTTACTGAGAATGTCAGACTTCATTTTCACATGACTGAGAAAGATAATGTGAATTTACAGAAAATATGCTTTCAGTTTAGCTTATAGATCCCCTTCCAAACCACTGTGGGAAAATCATGAGATATTAGTTTTCTTTCAAACAATATTCATGATATCACAGCAGAAGGTTTTTTCACAGGTAAAATCACCTTAGAACCCACCACAATTCCTAAAACGAGTATGGTACCATCAACAAATGATTTATAATGTAACTAAAGTCCTAAAACCCTCTATTAACTACAATGCTTTTTAATGAGGTGCTATCATGTATATTGGTCCCAAGATGGCTGCCAACACTTCTTGGATGAAGTGCTGACAGCCAATCAGATCAGATGTGTGGTTAGGCTCCGCCCAGATATATATCTTTTTTTTAACCTAAATTACTCAAAATCCACTGGAACACATATATTGAGACCTAGCAAAGGCACATCGGGCTAACAGTCCATACAATTTTGCCAAGTTTCGTGCAAATCCATTCAGCCGTTCGAGCTAAAAGTGAGGCCAACCGCCCTATGGAAATTAACATGGGAAAAACGTGTTTTGGGACCCCCCTTTTTTCTCGGCCCCCCCTTGATGAAACCCCCCCAAATTGTCAGGGGCTGCTCAGAAACAAAATGTTCCATTTTCCTGAAAATTTCAGCCACTTCCATCCACAAACGCCAAAGTTATTAGACATAGAATTTTCAAAAATCCCATAGAGAAAAAATCCTAACTATATATACCTACTGGCGACCGCCAGTAGGTAATATATATATATATATATATATATATATATATATATATATATATACATATATACATATTTGTGTGTGCCCCTTCCGCGTAATAAAAATCAGCGTGTTCGACATATTTGCCCTCCGAGTGCTGTTTTGTCCTTTTGCAAAAGATCGAGAGGAATTGGAGCGTTATATATACATATATATATCCATGCAAGTTCCTCACACGAGTACCAGCCTTTTCTACTGAGCTCCAGGGTGAAAAGAACAGAATAATTGTGTGATTTCTTTGAGATGTTTGTGCTTCCTTTAAATAACACAAGGGATATCACTTGCTCTGAG